>NC_043717.1:110514269-110575256 GCF_006229205.1 Suricata suricatta
GTTTTGATTTGTGTTTCCCTGATGATGAGTGATGTTGAGCATCGTTTTATGTGTCTGTAGGCCATCTGGATGTCCTCTTTAGAGAAGTGTCTGTTCATGTCTTCTGCCCATTTCTTCACTGGATTATTTGTTTTTTTGAGAGACAGACAGAGCATGAGTCAGGGAAGGGCAGAGAGAGAGGGAGATACAGAATCCGAAGCAGGGTCCAGACTCAGAACTGTGAGCACAGAGCCTGTCGTGGGGCTCAAAGCCATGAACCGTGAGATCATGACCTGAGCTGAAGGCAGACACTCAACTGACTGAGCCACCCTGGTGCCAAGTAGTTTCCACTATTAATGCAACATACCAGTCTTTTCCCAAGTAGCTTGCTTTTGTATTTTAAGGAACCCTTCCCGTGCTGAGGTCACAATCCATTTCCTCATCTCTTCTCCTGTAACTAGAATGTTTTGCCCTTCACACTTAATAATCTAGCCTGAGCCCATTTTAACATATGGTGGTGAAACAGGGTTACAATCCACTCCTTTTTTTGAAGTTTTTCCCCTAGAGAGCCATCCTTTCTCGCACCACAGCCTCTCTTCACAGGTCGAGCTCCCACCTGTGAATCAAGTTTGGGTTCCAGCAAACACCTGTTTTGCACCTAATAAGTTAATCACAGAAGTTTCTCCTTGAAGATGTTAATGGACTTGATTGACCTAATGATTCTTTGAATTGATAGTTGTCATAGCTCATCTCTCAGATAATATTAAGTAGGGCACTTGTGATGAGCCCTGGGTGATGTAAGTGTTGAATTACTATATTGCACACCCAAGACCAATAGAACACTGTTAACTGATTGGAATTAAAATAAAAACTGAAAAATAGGTCATAATGGATTTTTAGAAAATGTTTCCCCAGTCCATTTCAGCCCTGGCCTTCATGCTAGGGCCTTCCTGCAATGTCTGATGGAGTCCTTGGCTCTCTGCTCATATTTAGGAGTGAAAGACCCCACAGTTGACTGGCAGCTGTGAGTACATGTGTAGCACTTGCCAACTGTGGGTGTCACTGCAGTGGGCTCCTACTGGACCCTCAATGTCAGGACCCGGGTCTTGCTTCAGGCTGCTCAAATGGCCCAGAGAACCAGCTTCCAATCTCCAGGACTCAACTATGAAGGTCTGGCTGTCAATACTGGGGAACAGGTTCGGGAATGATGGTCATATCCATTATGCACATTTAGCTAATCACCTTGTTGTTAGTATAGTAGTCTTGGTCAAATGTGTCTAATGTCCCCCCAGTGCAGAGAACACTTGTTTTACTCCCTAGAGACTACCCATCACCCTTCCTATAGAGATGGGAAGTCCTAGTGCTCCACGTCCATGCAGTGACAGAGGGGCACCTTGAGATTTACCTGCTGCTTAGGCAGACTTTGGACCACTAACCCTTCTTTTCCTTTTGCTTCAGCCTGACTTCCAGAAGTAGGTGCCACGGGCAATTCCTGAACCTTTTGGTATTCTGTGGTATACTGTGCCTTCCTTCTACCCCTCTCCTCCCCGACATATTTAGGACTGAACTTTCTTGGGTCTAATACATCATTTCCTACACATCCATCTGCTTTCCAGTTCCCAATGTCACTGCTATTGTCTTTTTCAATTCTCTACACCCTTGTGAGTTTATGCCTTTAACAAACCCCTTTACTGACATTTTAGAGGATGTTTTGGGATGCAAGGAAAAGAGAAGTCTGTGGTCAATTTGCCATCTTTACTGAGAGCTCCACGAACAGGCTCTGCAAAGTTAAACCCACTTTGTATACCTGGTATAAATCCAACATGTTTGTGCTTACTACCAGTTTTTCCTAGGGCTGGGTTTATCTTGCTAAAATTGTTAGGATTTCTTCTTGAACAACTTTACTGTTTTGTGTGTCAGTAGTTGATTTCACCGTGTGGCTGTACAGCACCCCAGTGTGTGTCTACTTTCACACTTTGCCCATTAAGATATAGGGCTGCTAGGAATGTTTGTATACAAAATTTGGTGGGGTGGTTTTTTTTTTCTTTTTTAGGATATCTTAAGCAGCATGAATGAGTAAAATTGGCCTATAATTTTGTACTCATGGGGGCGCCTGGGTGGCTCAGTCAGTTAAGTGTCCAGATTCAGATCAGGTCGTGATCTCACAGTTTGTGGGTTCAAGCCCCACGTCAGGCTCTGCGCTGAACGCTTGCTTGGAGCCTGGAGACTGCTTCGGATTCTGTGTCTCCCTCTTTCTCTGACCCCCCCCCCCACTCAGGCTCTATCTCACTCTGTCTCTCAGAAATAAACAAATGTAAAACAAAAATTTTTTTAATTTTGTACTTATGTTATTGCTAACAAGTTTATTTTAACTTTACAAATAAGGTAGCTAGGGGCGCCTTGGTGACTCAGTCGGTTGAGTGTCTGACTTTGGCTCAGGCCATGATCTCATGGTCCGTGAGTTCAAGCCCTGCGTTGGGCTCTGTGCCGACAGCTCAGAGCCCGGAACCTGCTTTGGATTCTGTGTCTCCCTCTCTCTCTGCCCCTCCCCCACACGTGTTCTGCTTCTCTCTCAAAAATAAAATAAAAACCTTAAAAAAATTTAAAACAATAAGGTGGGTAATATTTCCTCTTTTTCCACTCCCTGGAGGCATTTATATAAGACTGCGCCGATCTCTTCCCTTTGGTGGAAAGTGTACAGTTATTCGGGCCTCGTGAGCCTTTGTAGCACAATTTCCCTACTGATTCAGTTTCTCTACTGGTGATGTAATCCTGCGGGTTTTCTCTTTCTACTTGAACCCGTTTCTGATAATATTGTCTGAGAATTTTCCTATTTTTACCAAGTTCTCAAATTCACGGTCATGGAGTTGTTCATAATATTCTCTCATGTCATCAGTCTCTAGTGTATTTGCAATTCTTACCTCCTTTACATTCTTTATCTTGTTTATTTGTATCCATTGTTTTTCCCCCAATTAGTTATGTTCAGTTTATCCTCTCTAGTTCTGTCTTTTTTTGTTAATTTATGTTCTCCTCTTTATTCATTTTCCCTTTGTGGGGTTTATTTTTCAACTTATTATTATGAAAAATTTCTGACAATCAGCCAAATTGAAGACAATGCACTGTGAGTGCCCATTGCCCACCCTTTTTACTCTACCGCTAACACCCAACCGCACGGATGGCTGGTGAGTCTTCAGACTATCTGAGCACTGGTATCTCTCCTGCACTGTGAAAAACTCCATTATCCCTTTACATGTTGTTTCTCTGCTTTTTTATTATCTCCTTCTAGAACTCTGACAAATGTTTCACCTCATACTGTCTTCTATTCCTCAACCCTCTCTATACTGTTATCTCCTTGTCCTGACTTACTCGTAACTTCTTCACAACTATCTTCCAGTTCACTAAATCCCTCTTTGCATTTAGTGTGTTCAACTCCACCATTGAGTTTCTAATTTCCTCCCAGTTTTTATTTCTAGAAGTTCTATATGGTCCTTCCTAATATGCCCAGTCATTTTTTAAATAGTGTTGTGTTACTCAAACATTCTACTCATATTATTTCTTTGAATATATCAAACATAATTATTTTATATTCAAAATCCAGTATTTCCAATAATGGCTTCCTTCTACACTTGATTCTTTCTGTTGCTTGTAATTCCTATCGATTCTCAGCATTTGTAATTCCTTGGCATTTTTGGTGTCAGAGATTCCCCTTCCTTTCTTGTCAGTTAGGTTGTGGGTTTTAAAAATATATTCTCTACCATTTTAAGATATTTTATGTGGTTTTCACAGTGGCTTCCCTACTGAAGTGCCCCGTCAAGATTTTATAATATTTCTTGTTTAAAAAAAATGTTCTATTTACTTTTGAGAGAGATGGGGAGGAAGAGAGAGAGAGACAGAAAGGAGGGGGAACACAGAGAGAGAGGGAGACACAGAATCTGAAGCAGCTCCAGACTCTGAGCTGGCAGCACAGAGCCCAACGTGGGGCTCAAACTCAAGAAACGTGAGATCATAACATGAGCCAAAGTCAGACACTTAATCGACAGGTACCCAGGTGCCCCAAATTTTAAAAAACAGAACAAATGCATTTCCACTTCAAATGTTGGATTAAATCATTTTGACCACCCTTTCTGCAAAGAACAGTATTTCATTTTTAGTAGAATTTGAGGAATTGTTTCTAAAATTTATATGGGAATAAAAAGGACCAAAAATAACCAAAGAAAGCTTGAGGAAGGTAAACAAAGCAGGAGGACCCATTTTCCTAGATATCGAGACTTGGGACGGTAGCTAGCATAGTGTGGTATCCTCCAAAGATAGACATGTAGACCAATGGAACAGAATTGAGAGTCCACAAAAAGACTCACACACATATGGGTCCTTGATTTATGGCAAAGATGGTGCTGCAGGATAGTGGTCAATTATAGTAATTTTAAATATAATGGTGCCAAATCAATTAGAGAAACACACCAGAGGAAAATGAAACTTGACTACTACCTCAAATCACTCACAAAAGTTAATATCAGGTGCATTGCAGACTTAACTGTTAAAGATAAACCTATAAAGCATCAGGCAAATAACCAAATTCACCCAAGATTACATAGATCATGTTCATGGTCCTCCAACTATTAAAGAAAGTGAAGCCACCCAGAGGGTGTCACTGATGAATTTCCAAAAAAAAAAAAAAAAGAACACAGAACACCAATTCTACACAATCTGTTCCAGAAAACACCATTGCCTTGATAGCAAGACAAAGATTATGCAGAACCTGCAGATCAATACCTTTCATGAACATAAATATCAAATCCTCAACAAAAAGTGAGCGTATCAAATCCAGCAACACGTAACAAGAATAATACACCATGAGCAAATAGGATTTATTCTGTGAATACAAGACTGATTCAATATTCGAAAATAAATCAGTGTCCCCCACAATACTTACAGTCTAAAGAAGAAAACTAAATGATCACATCAATGCATGCATAAAAGCATTTGAGAAGATTGGCATCCATTCATGATAAAAAAAAAATAACTCTCAGAGATTTCAGAACAGAAGGGAGCTTCCTTAACCTGATAAAGACCATCTACAAAATACTTGCAGCTAGTAGCAAACTCAATAGTGAGAGACTGAATGATTTCCCCCTGAAACGGGGACCAGGAGATCTGTCTCACCACACATGTTCCACGCTGTGCGGGAAGCCTTAGGCTGCTGAGAAAGCAAGTAAAACAGTGGAAGAGCCTGCAGATCGCAAAGGAAGGAATAAAGCGCTGTATTTACACATGGGACGAGCATGTAAACAAAAACCCCAGGGAATCTAAAGAAAATCAAAACCTGCTATTTTTGATAAGTGAATTTACAAGGTCAGAGAATGCAGGCCAACACACCAAAAGCAATTACATTTCTATATACCGTTGGTGAGCAACTGGAAGCTGAAATTATAAAAATGCCATTTGCAGTAGCTCCAAAAAGTGAAATACTTAGGTAGAGATATAATAGAGCATGATAAGATCTACTTGTGAAAATTACAAAATTTTGAGGAAAGAAATTTTAAAAATCTGAATAAATGGAGAGATATGCCATATTCATGAGTTAGAAGATTCAGTATAGTATAGATGTCATTTTTGCTCAAATTTATCTATAGGTTTAACACAATTGCAATCAAAATTACATCAGGGTATTTTGTTAGGTAAAGAAAAGTTTATTCCAATATTTATATGGAAAGGCAAAGGGAGCAGTATAATACAAAAAAATTTAAGGCTTTTAATTTTTTTTCTTTGAGAGAGAGAGAGAGAGAGAGAGAGAGTATGCACGAGTATAAGCAGGGGAAAAACACAGAAGGAGAGAGAATCTTAAGCAGGCTCCATGCTCAGTGCAGAGCCTGACACAGGGCTCGAGCCCATGATCCTGGAATCATGACCTGAGCTGAAATCAAGAGTTGCATGCTCATCAGACTGAGTCATCCAGGCTCTCCACAAAAAAAAAAAAAAAAAAAAAAAAAAAAAAAAAAAAAATACTTTTAAACAAGAATGAGATTGGAGAAAATATGCTCACCATTTTAAGATTTACTGTAAATTGGGGTGCCTGGGAAGCTCAGTCAGTTAAGCGTCCAACTTTGGCTCAGGTCATGATCTCATGGCTTGTGAGTTTGATCCCTGTGTCGGGCTCTGTGTTGCCATCTCAGAGCTTGGAGCCTGCTTTGGATTCTGTGTCTCCCTCTTTCTCTGCCCTTCCCCCACTCACACTCTGTCTCTGTCTCTCTCTCAAAAATAAAACATAAAAAAAGAAAAACAAAGATTTACTGTAAATCATCAGTAATCAAGATTGTGGTAAAGACAAAATGATAGGCACACAAATCAATGGAACAGAATATGAAGACTAAAAAATATGCCCAAGTGAGGTTTTACAAACGTGCAAAGGCAATTTCATGAAAAAAAAAAAGATTGTCCTGTCAACAAATGGTACTAGAACATTTGGATATCCATATGTAAAAAAGCATCCTCAACACCATCTCATACCTCATGAGAAAAGTAACTCAACATGGATCATAGACTATAATATAAAACCTAAGAACACAATACTTTTAGAAGAAAACACGAGAAAATTCTAATGACCTAGTAGAGTTAGGCAAATAGTTCTTAGACATGATAACAATCCATGAATGAAAAAAGTCAACAAATTAGGCGTAACCAACAGACAGTAATGTCTCTGACACTGACCATGGCAACATTTTTCTAGATAGGTCTCCTGAGGCAAGGGAAACTAAAGCAAAAATAAACTACTGGGACCACACCAAGATAAAAAGCTTCTTCATAGCAAAGGAAACAATCAACAAAACTAAAAGACAACCTACAGAATAGGATAAGATATTTGTAAATGACATATCCAATAAAGGGTTAGTATGCAAAATATATAAGGAAGGTATACAACTCAACATCCAAGAAACAAATCCAATTTACAAATGGGCAGAAGACATAACAGACATTTCTCTACAGAAGACATCCAGATGGCCAACAGATAACATGAAAAGATGCTCAACATCACTCATCATCAGTGAAATACAAATCAGAGCTGCAATGAAATATCACCTCACACCTGTCAGAGTGGCTAAACTCAAGAACACAAGAAACAACAGGTGTTGGCAAGGATGTGGAAAAAAAGGAACTCTCGTGCACTGTTGGTGGGAATGAAAACTGGTGCAGCCACTCTGGAAAACAGTATAAGGGTTCCTCAAAAATTCAAAAATAGAACTACCAAATGATCCAATAATTTCTCTACTGGACATTTCCCCAAAGGAAATGAAAACACTAATTTGAAAAGATATATGCACTCCTATGTTTATTTCAACATTATTTACAAGATATGGAAGCAACCCAAATGTCCATTGACAGATAAATGGATAAAGACGTGGTATATACATACAGTGGAATATTAGCCATCAAAAATAATGAAATCTTGCCATTTGCAATGACATGGATGGAGCTAGAGAGTATAACACTAAGTGAAATAAGTCAGTCAGAAGAAGACAAATAGCATATTATTTCAGTCATATGTGGAATTTAAGAAACATAACAAATAAACAAAGGGGAAAAAAGAGAGAAAGTCAAACCAAGAAACAAACTGCTAACTATAGAGAAGAACCTGATGGTCACCAGAGGGGACGCTGGTGCGGGAGCAGTGAGACAGGTGATGGGGATTAGGGAGGGCGCTTGTCATGGTGAGCAGATGGAAGTGCTGAGTCATTATATCGTACACCTGAAACTAGGATAATGCTCTATGTTAACTATACTAGAAGGAAAATAAAAGCAAATAAATAAATTGGGCTTAATCACTTTTAAAATCTTTGCTCTGCAAGACAGAAGAGAATGAAAAGGCAAGCTCCAGACAAAAAGAAACCACATGCCAGTCACACATCCAGCAGATGACACATAGGCAGGGTACACAAAGAGCTCACAGAGCCCGACGTGAGTACACAAACAGCCCAATCGACACTTGGGCAAAAGGATCCAGCAGCCGGCTACTCCACCAGAGAAGACACACACATGCCAACCAAGCACACGCCAACACGTTTGACAGTATCTGCTGTTCGGGACCCATGATGTTAGAACTACAACGACGCCACTACACACATGTGAGAATGGCAACGTTAAACCACAAATACAGACAACTGCAGCACCAGGGATGCTCCAGGGTGGCCGCTGAAGTTGCATGCCGGTGGCAGTGCAGGTGGGTGCAGCCCCATGGGAGAGGCTGCTACAGCGGGTTCTGGTCAAGTTCAACATGCAGCCGCGGACCCTGCTAAACACCGCTGGTGACCCAGATGGTGACCCAGCGGTCTCAGTGCTGGGTATTTACCCCAGAGCAGAATTTCCCACAGGCGGTGTTCCGGACTTGTGGGGTTGCTGACTCCGCTGTGGGGGGCTGTGCTGTGCACTGTGCAATGAGTAGCACCATCCCATAACTCTTCCTGCCAGACGCCAGCACCACAGTCCCCTCTGTGCCAGATTGTGCCAACCTAAAATGTCTCTAAACACTGCGAAATGCCCCTTACGGGGCTAAAGCATCCCAACCTGAGAACCACTGCCCTATAGAAACGAAAGCATATGAGCACCCAAAATCTTTAAAGACCCTCGAGATTAGGAACAAGAGAAGGCAGCCCCCTTTTGCAATTTCTAATCAAGAAAGTATTGGAACTTCTAGCTATGCATAGCAATTACACAAGATCAAAACAAAAAAAAAACGCAGCCAGACTGGAAAAGAATAAGCAAAGTAATCTGTTTGGTGACAACATGGTCATATATGTAGAAAACTCTAAAGATTCTATGCAAAAATATTAGTAATAAAATATAAACAAATTCGGCAAAGCCGTAGGATACTAAATCACAGCCAAAACTCAGCTGCATTTCTATACATGAATTGGACTATCTGAAAAGGACATTAAGAAAACAATGTCATTTCTAATAGCATCAAAAAGAATGAAGTATTTAGGAATAAACTGAACCAGACTTGTAATGAAAGCTACAAAACATTGCAGAAAGAAAGTAAACCAAACACAAACAAACGGAAACATTTCCATTTATGCTCATAGATTGGAAGACTTAACATTGTTGAGATTAAAACACTACCCAAAGCAATCTACAGATTCAATGCATTCCCTACCAAAATCCCATTGGCATTTTTTGCAGAAATAGAAAAACCCATCCCAAAACCAATGGAATATCCCATC
Organism: Suricata suricatta; assembly: GCF_006229205.1. Lineage (NCBI taxonomy): Eukaryota > Metazoa > Chordata > Mammalia > Carnivora > Herpestidae > Suricata > Suricata suricatta. The sequence goes on from NC_043717.1 coordinate 110,523,464, forward strand.
CAAGTACTAAACAGGCCCAGCTCTGCTTAGCTTCCGAGATCAGATGAGTAAAACCAATGGAATCTCAAGGAATCCTGGATAGCCAAATCAATCTTGACAAAGAGCAAAGTTTTACCCAGGGATACAGAAGTGCTGATGCATAGGAGCACATGTACCCAAATGTTCATAGCGGCACTTTCTACAATAGCCAAATCATGGAAAGAGCCTAAATGTCCATCACCTGATGAGTGGATCAAGAAGACGTGTTATATATATACAATGGAGTACTACATGGCAATGAGAAAGAATGAAATATGGCCATTTGTAGCAAAGTGGATGGACCTTGAGGGTGTCATGCTAAGCAAAGTAAGTCAGGCGGAGGACAGATACCATATGTTTGCATTCATAGGTCTAACAGGAGAGACCTGGCAGTGGACCATAGAGAGAGGAAGGGGGAAAGAGAGCGGGGAAGAGTGAGGGACACAGATCAAAGGAGACTACTGAATACTGAAAACGAACCATGGACTGAAGGGGGAGGGGGTGGGAGGGAGGGGGTGATGGTCATGGTTGGGGGGGCACTTGTGGGGAGAAACACTGGGTGTTATATGGAAACCAACTTGACAATAAACTATTACAAAAAATAAAAACAAAATAAAAAAGAGCAAAGTTGGAAAACTCACATTTTTATTTCAAAACTTACTGAAAAGTCAAGCTACAGTAATGAAAACAGTGTGATACTGGAATGAGGACAGACAGACATACCAATGGGCCCAGAAATCATCTTCACATATATGGTCAGCTGACTTTCAATGGCGGGACTGAGACCATTCAATGGGGGAAAGGGCAGTTTTCCAACAAATGATGCTGGGGAAAACCAGATGTCCACATGTAAAAGGATGAAGGTGGATCCTAACCTTAGACCACACAGAAAAACGATCTCGGTAATGATCAAATATGTCAACATAAGAGCTAAAATGGTAAAACTCTTTTAAAAAAGACATAAGAGAAAGCTTCATGACATTGTATTTGGCAATGACTTATTACATATGGTATAAAAAGTACAGGCAATAGAAGAAAAAAGAACTCTGACTTCATCATAATTGGAAACATCGGTACATCTAGAGACACTATCAAGAGTGTGAAATGACAACCCAGATTGGGTGAAAATATTTGCAAATCATTATCTAATTAATCAAGGGATTAATATGCACAATATATATTTTTAATGTTTTTTATTTATTTTTGACAGAGAGTGAGAGAGAGAGAGACAGTGTGGGCAGGGGAGGGACAGAGAGAGAGGGAGACACAGAATCAAAGACAGGTTCCAGGCTCTGAGCTGTCAGCACAGAGCCTGACACAGAGGCTTGAACCCATGAACCGTGATATCATGACCTGAGCTGAAGTTGGAAGCTTAACCAACTGAGCCACCCAGGCACCCAATACCCACAATATAGTTTTGAAAAATCTACAACTCAACAACAAAAACAAACAATCTAATTAAAAAATGAGTAAAGGACTTGATTAGACACTTCTCCAAAGATCTACAAATGGCCAATAAGCACATGAAAAGATGCTCCACATCATGGCCATGGGGGAGACACAAACAGAAGCCTCCAGGAGACACTATTTCACACCCAGAAGGAGGCCATGATTAGAAACAAACAAACAAATGGAAACAAACAAGTACTGGTGAGGATGTAGAGAAATCAGAACCTTTTGCATTGCTGGTGGAAATATAAAAGTTCGGCTGCTGTGGAAAACAGTTGGTGGTTCCTCAAAAAGTTAAAGGTAAATTACCACAGGATGGAGCAACTCCATCTCTAGGTATCTATCTAGAAGAATTGAAAGCAAAGACTCAGATCCTTGTAACCCAATGTTCACAGCAGCATTACTCATAAGAACCAAAAGGTAGAAACAACCCAAATGTCCATCAACAGATGAATGGATAAACAAACTGTGGTCTCTTCATACAACGGAGTATTAGCCTTAAAAAAGGAATGAGGGGTGCCAGGGTGGCTTAGTCGATTAAGTGTCTGACTATTGACTTCAAGTCACAATCTCAAGGTTCGTGAGTTCCTGCCCCATGTCGGGCACTGTGCTGACAGCACAGAGCCTGCTTGGGATTCTCTATTTCTCTCTCTCTCTCTCTGCCCCTCCTCTCCTTGCTTGTTCTCTCTCAACTCTTAAAACAATTTTTCAAAAAGGAATGAAATTCTGATACATGCTACAATACGGATGAAACTTGACACTCTGCGAAGTGAAAGAAGGTAGATACAAAAAGACAAATACCAGATTCTTGCACTTATGTGAGGCACCTAGAAGTGGCAACTTCCCAAGACAGTAGAACAGAGGTTACCGGGGGGTTTGGAGAGAGGGGCTAGGGAGTTACTGTTTAATGGGTACAGAGATTGTTTGGGGGATGATGAGAAAGCTCTGGAAACAGAGAGTGGTGATGGCTGCACAACGTTGTGGACATAGCTTCATGCTGCTGAACTGTACATCTGAAAGTGGTTAAAATGTAAATTTTATGTTAGGTATGTTTTGCCATAGTAAAAAAAATAAAAAAAAATTTGTAAAAGAATGTGTGGCACCTGGCTGGCTCGGTGGGTAGAGCACACAACTCTTGATCTTGGGGTCATGAGTTCAAGCCCCATGTTGGGCATGCAGGTTACTTTTAAAAAAGAATGTTTATAAGAATTCTACTCATAAATGTCGAAAACCTTGCAAGTGTCCAAATGTCCTTCTGTGGGTAGGTAGATCAAGTGGGGCACATCCGCACGCTTGAGTACTACTCAGCAATAACACAGGAAGAACTCTTGACCCACGTTATGATTTGGGTGAATCTCAAAGACATTATATGGAGTGGAGGAGACCAGTCTGAGAGGACGGCGGACTCTGATCCGGTTCCTGTGGGCCTCTTGAAGAGACGACACTCGGCTGATGACGAACACAGCAGTGGCCGCCAGAGATGAGGGCTGTGGGAGGGTGTGACTATAAAGAGGTAGCATGAGGGAGTATCTTGAAGTTGTCCCGTGTCCTGATTGTGGTGGTGGTCACATATATGTTATATATATATGTTAAAACTCATAGATGTAAAAAGTATAGGATGTATATGTTAAAATTCATATTTTATGAATTTACATGTAAGAGAACATATATGTTAAAATTCATAGACCTGCACACTGTGAAAGTCAATGCCACTGTAAGATAATCTAAAAACTAACAGTCTTATAAGGCCATAATAAAACATTTAATGTGAGATTTGGGAGTCTAGAATTTTACTATAAAAGCCTTACAGGGGCCCCTGGGTGGCTCAGTCAGTTAAGCATGTGACTATTGATCTCAACTCAGGTCATGATCTCATGGTTCATGGGTTCAAGCCCCACACTGGGCTCTGCGCTGATGGCGTGGAGCCTGCTTGGGATACTCTCTCTCCCTTGCTCTCTGCCCCTCCCCTGCTTGTGCTCTCTCTCTCTCAAAAAGAAAAAAAAAGAAAAAAAAGCCTTATAAACTATTGAAATTAAAGAATTTGAAAAACCTGTAAAAAAGAGATCATGTAAGTTAAAATTAGGTTAATTCTTCTAAGTTTTCTATAATTTCACAAATTTTTTTTCTCCATAATATTTTATTGTCAAATTGTTTTCCATACAACACCCAGTGCTCTTCCCCTTAAGTGCCCTCCACCATCACCACCAGCTCTTTTCCCCCCTCCCCCTTCCCCTTCAACCCTCAGTTCATTCTCAGCATTCAATAGCAGGAAAACAAGAGAGACCTAATGGAGAACCAGGGGGAACGGAGGAGGGAGAGAGAGTTGGGGAGATAGAGGGATGCAAAACTTGAGAGACTATTGAATGCTGAGAATTTCACAAATATTTAAAGAAACTAAAAAAGGATGCATAGTGTTAATTTAAAAAAAAACTTTGTATTTTAGCCCCTGATGTGAATCTTTACATTCAGATCAGAACTTGTTCTCAAAGAGAAAAATTAACATGATTATGTGCACAATGAAAATCAATCCCTGTGACTCGTGAAACAAGTGAGGTCATGTAAATCAACATCCTCTGACACTATGGTCCCACCAGTGGAAGGGACACATGTGGAATGGGACAGGAAAGGCCGCGAACACGCCGATGTGGTGCTCCCTTCACAGCTACCTTCCTTCGGCAGGAGTTCCGGGCTCTTCGGGTACAGCGACCCGCTGCCTAGTGATGCCCAGTCACTAAATAATGATTATAAACGGAGGCAAGAAAGTGTTGTAAATGAAACACTGGTCTTTGGCATAACCTCAAAGACCAGGATTAACTAGTGTCTGGAAGGACCCTGCACTTGCTCCTATTAGGTTATAGATTCACTTCCCTTTTCTTTCCTCTGGAGACACAGCACAGCTGGTCAGTCTCCTTTAGAAGTGTGTTTTCTTCTAGAAGTTTCCCAAGGGCCATTACTAAGTGTGAGAAACACTGGGAAGACCACAGCAGATTTGTATATGAGTCACTTTCCATCTGCGTGTGGTTAGGTGAATTTACAGCACAATTTTTATCAAATAGAAAGGCAACATGAAGCAATTAATTACTGCTTCCCTGGAGATTACGGTTTTAAATGGCTACTTGCCTATTAAGCTCCTGCATAGGAGGCCGGGACTGTCTTCTCAGCAGTGTCTACAGTCACAGTGCCCTGAACATTGGCCTGCTGAGAGCTCCTTTCACTGTTGCGCAGGCCTCCCCGGCACCCTCCGTGGCTCACGCACCTCCTGATTCCCAGAGGCGCCAAATACCCTCTGTCTTCACACCCGTGCTCCCAGTGCGATCCAAGGCGGAGAACAGAGGGGATGGCAGAGGGTGGGGGAGGGATTAGTGAATGAATGAAGTGATAGAGACGGCAGGGTTCTGTCTACTCGGGTCTACACAAAGACCCTATAGCCCGAGTCTGCAGAGACTAAAACACACACACAGCCCAGGACACTGTACTCCCTCCCAATGGGACTCTGATTCATCCTTCGGGAAGGTTCAGAGGCAGTCAGGGCCAGGCTGCCAGGGGTCTGCTGGAAAGGAATACACATGCGAGTTTTCACGGCTTAGACTCTGAGCATCCAGAGCGGGGGCGCCTGGGGGCTCAGTTGGTCAAGCACTGACTTCAGCTCAGGTCATGATCTCACAGTTCACGAGTTTGAGTCCAGTGTCGGGCTCTGTGCTGACAGCTCAGAGCCTAGAGCGTGCTCTGCAGATTCTGTGTCTCCCTCTCTCTTTCTGCCCCTCTTCCACTCATACTTTGTCTGTCTCTCTCTCTCTCTCTCCCTTTCTCTTTCTCTCTCAAAAATAAGTAAAACATTAAAAAAATGTTAAGAAAGTCATTGAGATCAAATTGGATCTCACAGCCCTGGTGAAAAGCATTGCTGACACTTGCACCTTCCCGTTGCACATGCCCCACCCCGAGTCTCCGGGAAGTACCGTGGCCTCGAAGCGGCGTGAGGATCTGACGGTCGCAGGAAAGAAAACCAGCTCCAAATCGATCTCTTGCCAGCGCCATGGTGTTACATTCAAGTGATTGGATTAAGGTCGCATGGGGCTCTCTGAAATATGTCTTTCCTTTATAGTGCACTTCTAAGAATACATACTGGGGTGAAACACAAAAAGTGTGAAACAGAGGATTACCGTGTGGATGTAGCTTTGTTCCTCTTGTCTGGAAACAGAATTGGCACAAAATCTTGCAGAATTAATACCATTTCTTTCTGGAGAGAGAAGTCTGGTTCGATTGCTAAGAACAAAAATATAGATGAGGTCAAAGCAATGTCTTACAGCTGCTCTGAAAGCCAGCCAGGAACTGACACGGTCCCCATGGCGCTTGCAGCCCGACCCCCCTTCCAGATACAATTTCCTTCTGGCCACAGCCGTCCCTGAAGCAGAAGAGACTTCCCAGCCTGCCCCATGTTGGGCCCAATGGACCCCCCCTCTCAGGGACCACTTGCTTCATTTGGGGCTCTCGTGTTTCCCTTCAGAGTAGCCAGCAGAAGTAATGAGGTGTGGCCGTTCCTCTGCTGGGACCAGAACAAGCCTGAAAACCAGTTTTCAGCCTCCTCCCGAGGCAGAGCCCATGGTAGGGGACCATTTCCTGGGCATTTAGAGTGAACCAAGAAGCCCTCAGGCTGGCTCAAGACTCTGGAAATACAACCTCTAACAGGTGCTAAGAGAGTGCAGATACGTTCTGGGCCTTGTCTGCCAGGGCCGTGAACCACCGCTTTCTCTGAAAACTCCCTTCTCTTACTCTGTTCACACAGTCGGGCTTCTGGAAGCTGTGTTGGTCCCACTGGCCCCTCCCCCCGGGACACTCAGATCCATTCCTTCCTCTGTAATCTACACGGTTCCTCAGGCTCATGGTAACAAACCCCATCCCCTCTATGACTTAAGCTAGACCAGGTGGGCCTCAACTACATTTCATCAAAGACACTTCTCGAAAACTGGGAGTTCTCATGCCGGCTGAGGTTCCTTTGAACAATCAAAGACGTACCAAAGCACAGTGCGGTTCCTGGTTAGAGACGCGTGTTCCCGGATGGTGGACAGGTGGCTCAGGTCCAGAGGTGCTGGCCGTGCTGTGAGAGAACACACAATATCCAGTAGGTAAGTGCTCAGGAGTGAAAGGCCAGAGTCTGGAGACGAAAATGAAGACATTCCACTTGGCACAGCAAATCCAGATTTACTACCGAGCAGCACTGCCGCTGACCTACCCCCTTCCCTGCCTCACTGGTCACATCACAGCTGGAAGAGGCAAGGGGGCGATACATTTAGTATGCATTTGAGACCTCACTGCACATCAGGTATAGTTCTAGGTGTTGGAGGCACAATGTGAGCAAAACACATGAAAGTCTCTAACCTTATGGGATCTAAACACCTACCTTTATGCTTGGTGTGTCCAAAATTGAAATCTTATCCTGTCCGTCATCTACCTGATAGTCTTTCTACCTAGAACATTCCTCCCCGTCTCTCTGCCTGGTTAGTCATCTTTAGATCTCAGCTCAATGTCCCCTGCTTAGGAAGGCCTTCTTTGACCTCCAGACAAGATCAGGCCCCACGTCACGGGCATGCCTGTATCCCTCTACCATGGCCTTGACCAGGTTGCTTTTGTTTCCTCCACTAGACTGCATGGATGGAGACTGTTTAAGCCCTCTGTATCATCAGAACCCAGGACAGCGACTCCTGCTGCTCACTTTCTCAGGAGCCTCTGACCTGGGCAACGTGCTGAGCTGGAAAGGACAGGTGAGTCACATAGTCCCCAGTGGGAAGGTCTCTCCTGATCACCTGGCATCGGTCTCACTGACCAAGCCACCTCTTGGCTTCTCCACCTGCCCTCTTCCTGTTGGGCTCCAGGGCACACCCTTGCAGCCACGACTGTCAGAGCCCACCCTCCTGGCCCAGGGATCCACCTGGACATCCACCCACTGGCTCCCGAACCCTAAATCCCCACGTTCGTGCCTCCGATCACCAGTCCTCTGGGCTGCACTGTCCAGTATGGCAGCCACCAGTCATGTGTGGCTATTTAAATTTATATTTATCAACATTAAATACAAATTTAGAATTCAGCATGGGGAATATAGTCAATAAAAATTCAGTTCTTCACTTGTGCTGGCCACATTTCAAGGCTTCAATAGCTATATTTCTGTCATCACAGAAACTTCTGTTGGATAGCATTGCTAAAGAAAATTAATTAAACAAAACAACATCTACCTCAGAGTTACAGGTCCTTGTGAAATAATTTCTGAGCAGAATGAAGGGTTATTTCCTCTGAAACTTCTAAAACAGGATCCGCTCTCTTATGTGGTACTGACCTTATAATCCTCCTTATTCCAGCTGGTTGTCACCTGGACCCTTCACCTGCCCCCCCACTGAGGAGTCTGCTTCCTCCTCTTTACCCAGTCCCCCCCAGCACCGGGGACAGCAGCACGAACACAGCAAACACGCCATAAGTGTGGCTGGACTCACACTGAAGGGGTGATGCTAGAAGGATCAGGCATGGGAGGGGATGAATGACCAGGTTGGGGTGTGGCTTCCCGAAGTGGTAGTTTTGTTAAAGAGCAAACAGAGGTGGCTACAGAGCAGCTGGGACTGCCAGAGATCACAGTCACTGTGCCAGACAGTTCCTGGGCGTCCTAGACCTACTAGGCAGGGGGCAGTGGGCAGGAATGAAGTTAGCATGTTACTTCGACGTGGTTTCCCCTCCCTCTTCTCCTTTTTCCGTCTCTGTCCGTGCTGTCTGCAGCCCAGAGGAGCTGCCTTGGAGTAACACCACCCCTCCGCCCGCCACCTCTGCACATGGGTGCGCACAGGGCAGTGGGTGACCAGCTGCATACAACCATGTCTGACATTCACCAATTCGGGTCAAAAGTCATTCTTGACTACCTCCCTGTGATTACATCCAAGTTCAAAAAGAGATGCCAGGTGGCTTTCATCTCCATCCATCATTACTCATGTGCGGGCCTTTGTTAGGGAAGCAGCCAAAGATAGACCCTCTGGAATGAACCTGGCATCATAGGCTGCGTTTGCAGGGCCCCTGTGCCCGAAGTCCCATGACTCCTTTCCTCGGTCTGGGGCCGCAAGGTCTGCCAGCCCTTCCGGTTCAATCGGGTCCATCGCTCCCCACCCTTACACCTCCCAGGCCTCAGGACGGCTCCTCCAGCGCTTTCTTCCCAGAGACGGTCACAAAGGAGATGTCTGCACACGGCCTCGAGCACCGCCCCCCCTCCCAGGCTTACGCTTCCTCTGAGGCTTGAGGTCTCTGTTCACCGGTGGAGGCTCGGTGTCGGCAGAGAGCACAGGCAGCGGACTCGGGGCGCCCCTGGGGCCCATGGGCACGTAGTCCTCGTGGCCGCGGCGAGTTCTAAGAGCAGACGGGGCCGCCAGGGGGCCCATGGGCACGTAGCCAGCTTCAGCCAGGGCTGCGGCCGTGGGGGGCGGCGCAGAGAACCCGCAAGGCTGCAAGAGAACAGGCGCGGGTCAGAACAGGCCAAGGCCGCGCCCAGGGCTTCACTTGCACAGTAGCCAAAGGTAACTCAGAACTTCCTTCAGAAAGTCAGGGAAGCCTCCAACTCCGCTCGGCCCCTGCCCCAACTCTCTGAGGCAGGCGAGAATGCCCCTGGGTCTGATGCTGAAGCCGGAGCGTCACGGGCTCCTGCAAACGCGCTCGGTGTGATTCAGTGCCTTAAGTCCCACCCCTCAAGGCAGACAAGCGTCTGAACCTTAGAACTGGAAGGGTCCTTCTAGAACACGAAGTGCAATGGTTCCCAGACAAGTTCAAGCCTTCATGGAGGCTGAAAGCATCCTCGGAGATTCAGGGCTGAGTCTCAAAAGGCTTCAAGGAGGCATATATTGGCCAGGCAATTTGTGGTCAAATTGAGGGTTAAAGGAACTCTAGTGCCAAACTTACCAAATTTAAACTAAGCCGCTTGTCTCGGTGTCTTAGGGGCTGGCCCTGTGCATCAGCTGTAAGAAACAAGCCGGGGTGGTAAGAAATGCATCAATTGAAAGTATGGTCCCAGTCGCTCTGCACCTCGGGGAGGAGGCGCGGGCCATGGATTCTACATGCAAGGCTCACTGTTCGGGCTACTCGGGCCATCAAAACACAGTCCTCAACAGGGGGAAATCAGAGCAGATTTCCAAGTTTCTGTGTGATGGCTTTGGTCCTGTCTGTGAATTAGGAGCAGATATAGCAGAGATTTAACAAACACTTGTTGCACGGCCTGCATGCATCTTCTGAGAGGACAGATGGTGCAGACAGAGCTGAGGATTTGAAGAGAGAATGGATGGATGTGGGCACCGCGGAGCAGCACTGAGGGCACACTGGGGACCTGCAATCTCAAACTGACGACCAAGATTTCCCGTAGCAGCAGTCAGCCACCTGGGTACAGGCTTGGAGAAAGAGGAAGGTTTGGATTGATCCAGGATTAGAAATTTGTCAGATGGATGTGACAGCATGACATAAAAACTTAGAATAATTGTCAGATGGAAAGAAGACATGTCCAGAAGGCAGGGCAACAAGATAAATGGGCCTCGACTGAAATGAGATATGATTTGGGGGAATTAGTGGTTCGGAGATGGCATTCACATCCAGAAGAGTGGATGGGTTTATCTAAGTTATAAGTGTTCAGAGAAGGGTAACTACAACACCCTAGTGACTCCCAATATTCAAAGAGCAGGAGGAGGGGTGACTACAGAGTAATGGGGAAAGTCCAGTAAGTGCTCTCAGCAGGTGGGGGGGGGGACCAGGGAGGTGCTGTTCCAGGGCATGCAAACATGAAGTCCGGGCCCCTCGGGAAAATAAACTGAGGAGTCTCCATTCTTTCTTTTTTTTTTTTCATGTTTGTAACGGGGCTGTTTATTTTTTATTTTTATTTTTTTTTCAACTGAATGATTCCCAGCTCAGGAAGGGGGAATGCAGATTAGTGGAGTTAAGATCGTGCATCCTATGCAGATCTTCCTTGACTTCCTTTATTGCTCATGTCCTGACAAAGCCACTCTAAATTGAAAATATCCTCAATCCAGAAAGTGTTTATGAGACCCAAGTTACCGGACATCAGAGCTCAGCCTAGCCTGCCTTCGACATGCTCAGAACACCTATGGCTGGGCACAGGTGGCCAACACAGAAGCCTATTTCCCAATCCGCCGCAGGCTATCCTGTGCAATTTGATGAATGCTGTACCGAAAGTGAAAAACCGAACGGCTGTTAGTGTGCTGCTTGCTTAGCCTCCCAACCACTGCTGCCCAGCTTCATGAGAGGATCAGAGCCCGTGCCATCTGCCAGGGAAAGAGCCAGACTTAAAACTCTAAGTACAGTTTCTGCTGAATGCATGTTGCTTTCACACCATCATGAAGTCGAGAAATCCTTAATTGAACAGGATAAGTCAGGGAACATCTGTATACACATATATGTCTACACACACACACACACACACACACACACACAAACTCTTCCTTTTTAACTCAAAGGGTAGCATATTATATACTCACTGTTTGGCAACTTGTTTTTTTTTTTTTCACTTAATACCTTGGAGATCAGGGCAGAGAAACACTACAAAGAGTTTCTTCACTCTTTTCATTACTGGCATTGTGTTTCATTCGACAGATAGACCGTAATTTGAGTATTCCTCTGAAATTAGATATCAGTTTTATTTCCAACACTTTATTTTTATTTTTATTTAACTTTTGGGTTTTTTTTTAAGAGAGACAGAGAGTGCGTGTGCAAGTGAGGAAGAAGGGCAGAGGGAGAGAGAGAATCTTAAGCCTGTTCCATGTGCTCAGCATGGAGCCTGACACGGGGTGCAATCCCACAACCCTGAAATCATGACCCAAGCTGAAATCAAGAGTCCAATGTTCAACCCACTGCACCACCCAGGTGCCCCCTAACACTTCACTTTAAAACAAAGGAAAGAAATGGATGACAAAAATAGAAATAGAAATTGCATGCTTGTACTCTGGGAAGAAAGTGAAGAGAAAGATAAAGCCAACCTCTGAAATGAAGTCTATGTTACAAGATTCCCAGGGAAGAAGAGATTCAACTAAAAATTTAATAAGTACCATTAAAGAAATGACAGAAAACAACTAAGAGAATAAAAAAGAAAGAAAAAGAATCACAGAAAAAAATGGCTGAACTAGAAGACAGGCCAAAAGATGCGGTGTACACATTTATTATTAGATTTCTCAAAGAAGGAAAACCAAACAGTGCTATAGTGCTAACATTAAAAATTATAATCCAAGAAAAAGTCCACAAATACAGTAACACCTGATGCTACATGCTGAAAGGGCCCACCAAGTACCTGGAGTAACTGAGTGGTCAATTCTACCCAAAATGGTAAATTCTATTCCACCAGCTGTATTGATAAAATGACAAAATAAAAATAAATCACATACCATCTTTAAACCTAGAAAAAGAACAACAGAAAAAACCAAAGAATTTACAAAATAAGGATAAAAGCAGAAAATACTAGAGTGTAGAAAGAGCGTAGACAATTTTAAAGACTCCAAGGGGACGCCTGCCGGCTCAGTCGGTGGAGTGTGTGAATCTTGATCTCAGGGTTGTGAGTTCAAGCCCCATGCTGGGGGCAGAGAGTACTTAAAAATAAAAGCTTTTTAAAAAATTCAAAATCCTTGTTTCCTGGAGAAAAAAAGTAACCAAAAGGCAACTGACTTGCCAATGTAATCAATAAAGGAGGGGGTGCACAAGTAATCAAAATATGAACTGAAAAGGAGGAAATTATCTTTAAAGCAGAGGAAATTAAAAGAAACATAAGAGACCATTCTGCACCAGTTTCTACACATTTTAAAATATAAACAAACTGGATAATTTCCTAGGAAAATAAAGTATACCAAAAGTGATCCAAACAGGAATAGAAATCTTGCACATAAATCACCATAGAAGAAAACAGAGAAAATGACTACGGAGCTACCTCCCGAAAGCACCAGGACCATATGATTTCCACAGAGAATCTGACCAAACTCTCAAGGACCAATGCTACACAAATTGTTTTGGAGCATATATAAATAAAAGCATATTTCTAATTCTTTTTAGGGGACAAGAATAACTTTGTTAGCACGACCTGATAAAGATAAAGGAAATCAGAAACTTACAGGCTAATATCATTTGCAATTATCGATGCAAAAATTCTAAATAAAGTATTAGCAGAGGAAGGTAGGACTATTAAATTGACTAAGGGGAGAGCTCAGCAAAGCCATTCCCCAAATAGCAATGAGAAAACTGTACAAATTTATTTACAAACAACAACAACAACAATGTCGAGACCCTTCAAAGTCCCCCAAAGCACGCAACAGCTGGAAAGAACAGAGTGAGTCTGTGGTATTGTAGCTTGAGGGGTCCCACGCCCCTCACCGGCCAATCAGCAGGTGGTCTACTGGGGCAGGGCAGGCCATGAGGACCACCTGCTCTGCAGCCAAGGGGGGCTACGTTGATTTGGATCAAGCATACAAAATGCCTGTCCCCTAGGGGCCAGGGACCCCAGTGCCAGGCACGGGAAGCTGCAGACAGGCCAGCAGAGCAGCCGGAAACACAGCTAAACACGGACACATCAAGACCAAGACAGGTCCCAGTCGCACCATTGAAAATCAAAGGCAAGGACGACACCTTGAACACAGGGAGAGAAAGCCAGCTCTTTATGTACAAGAGAATCGCGACGGGGTTAATAGCCAACTACTACTCACCAGAAATGGAAGGCCAAATCTGAAACAAACAAATCTTTCGAATGAGAATTCTACATCCAGCACAACTGTATTTCAAAAATGAAGGCCAAATAAAAACAGCTCCAGAGAAACAACCATGGGGAGCACGTACTGCTAGCAGGTCTGCCTTAGAAGAGACCCCCTAGGAAGACCCATATGCAGCCGAAAGGACCCAACAGCTCATGGTAACACAAATTCTCATACAATTAAGTAACAGAAGCAGAGGACTATCTGATTGGTTTTTACAAAATGAACCATTCCATTGAATGGATGTAAAATAATTAATTTAACCATATCTATGAATGGACATTGAGGTTAATTCCAATTTTTCCAAATCATTTTCACTCACCAACAATATACATATGTCATCTTTCACACGTGTAAACATTTCTGTAGCCAAAATTGCCCTTCACAGGAGTTTAACCAATTTACACCATCTACCAAAATTACAGATACTATATAGTCCCTGTTCCAACACTGCTGCTGTCCCAATACTGTCGTTAAGAGCCACTATTGGCAGGGCATCTGGGTGGCTCAGTCGGCTAAGCATCCGACTTCAGCTCAGGTCATGATCTCACAGTTTTTTGAGTTCGAGCCCTGCATTCGGCTCTGTACTGACAGTGCAGAGCCTGGAGCCTGCTTCGGATTCTGTCTCCCTCTCTCTCTCTGCCTTCACCCACTTGCTCGGTCTCTCTCTGTCTCTCAAAAATAAATAAACGTTTAAAAAAAATTTTAAGAGCATATTGGCTAAATTCCTAGAAGTGAAATTGCTGGGTCATAAGCTATAATGTTTGTACTAATGTAAAAAAAATCACCAAAATATACATATTTTTTAATTTGAAAAGAATTTTTATACAAGAGAATTCAAGAAACACACAAGATAGACTGGAAATTTAAAAAATACATATACTTGGGGCCCCAAAGAAAACTAGGGACAATGGAGAGGCAATATTTGGAGATACAGTAACTGTAAATCAGTAAGCCACAAAAAGAATGAAAATAATCCCAGAATGAAGCTACAAAATGCTGGAAGTAATGATAAATTAGAAAAATGCTTAACGTAAGTGAAGCTTTAAAAAATACTGTATAAAAATAATACCAATAATGTTTACTTGATGGGATTTAGAAAATCAAGAGAGAAGTAAAATACCATATGGTATTAGCATAGTGTGTGGGGAGAGGTAATTAGGTCTAAAGCGTTCCTTTGGGGAAAGAAAACAGAACTGATGAAGTTAAATGGTAACATGGAGAAAGGAGTCTCTGAGAGAATTGAAATACGCTGCATAACATCCAAAGTAGTAGAGGTTAGAGCTGAAAAGAGGCAGCAAACTCAACTCAGAGAAAGCAAGGAATGAGATTACGAATAAGAAATTTTGTACAAATAGGAAAAACAGAAACCACACAGTAAAATGGTAAAAACAAATCTAACTAATGTAAATGGGTTAACCTTCACAGTTAGAAAGACTTTCAGAATAGATGAAAAATTAAAAATAACAATACAGGATTGAGCCCCACATCAGCTCTGTGATGAGCCTGCTTAGGATTCTCTCCCTCCCTCTCTCGCACCCTCCCTTTCAAAACGTTAAATAAATAAAAACTTTTAAAAAATTACAATTCAAAAAATAGCTATATGCTTTTTATAACAAATACATCTAGGGACGCCTGGGTGGCTCAGTCAGTTAAGCATCTGACTCTTGATTTTGGATCAGGTCATGATCTAGTAAGGATCGTGGGTGGATCCCTGAGTGAGCATGAAGTCTGCTTAAGATTCTCTCTCTCTCTCTCTCTAAAAAAATTTTAAAAAACACATCTAAAATTTGGTCAAGGAGAACATGAAAGCCAAAGAATGAGAAAATATGTACCATGCAAATACTAAGCAAAAGAATGCCGGTTAGTGTTTTACTAATCAGTACTTAATATCACCATAGGCATATTAATATCATATCAAACCGACTCTAAGACAAAGACAATACTAGAGTCATGACAAATTGATAGAAGTTTCAACTCACTAGAAAAATATAAAAATTACAAGAGATATGTAACTAATAACAAAGCTTTAAATTATATACAGAAAAATCTGACAGAATTATAAAGGAGAAAGAGACACTCTTCAATCCTAGGGATAGATTTTAACCTACCTCACTCAGTAACATGAACTTAACCTGAGTGACCTGCATAGAACATCTCACTGAGCAATTTCAGAGCATGCATCCTTTTCAGGTATATTCAGAACATTCACAAAAATACCTATGTGTTGAGGCACAAAAGAAATCTCAAATTCCTAAGGACTGATGTCATGTAGAATATGTTCTCTAATTAAAATGTAATGAACTAGAAAAATAACTAGAAAATCCTGAGGTTAGGAAATTAATAAATGCAGTCGTACATAATGCATGGGGCAAAGAAGAAGCTACAATGACAACTAGAAAATATTTTGAATTGAATGAAAATGAAAATATGACACCTCAAAACTTATGGGATATGCCCAAGACAGTGTTTGCAGAAAATTTGTAGCCTTAAACACGTATGTTAGATAAGAAAGAAAGTAAGAGATCCAGTGAGCCACCCATCCATGAAAGGAATTTAGAAAAATATGCAAATTACCTCCAAGGAAGTACAACAAGGGTCAGGAAACTTTTTCTGAAAAGAGCGAAATAGTATTTTTTTTTTCACAACCCCTTAAGAGTGGGGAAAAAAAACATTCTTAGTTGATGTGGTGAAAACACAAAATAAAACATAAACAAAACAAAACAACAACAGCACCTAAACAGGCTGTTGGTCAGATCTGGCCCATAGGCCACAGTTTGCTGACCCAAGATGGAAGGAAATAATAAAGATATGGGAAAAATTAAAGCAACGGAAAACAAATATCCAACAGGGAAAAAAGATCAACAGAGCCAAATTTTGTATTCTGGGAAGAAAACAAAGCCAAAACAAACTGGGCGCTTGGCTGGCTTGGTGGGTAGAGCGTGCGATTCTTGATCCAGGGGTCGTGAGTTCAAGGCCCATGTTGGGTATAGAGCCTATTTAAAACAAAACAAAATAAGAACAACTAGTAAAAGTGATAAACTGCCAGCAAGACTGATTAAGAAACACAGATGAAGACGCACATGTGTCCCAATGGCTTTTCTAGTAAATTCCAGCAATCAACTAAGGTAAAAATAATACCAACCATACACAAATTTTTCCAAAGAATAAAAAAGAGTAAAACTTCGTAGTTTGTTCTATGAAGTCAGCATAGCCTTTGTTTTCTTTACCAAAACCTGACACATTTATCACAAGAAAAGAAAAATATAGGACAACCTCCCTCAGTTAAAAAACAAGTTCAAAAGAAAATATGAGGAAACAAATCTAGTAATTTATTAAAAGGATATTCTTTATGATGAAGTTGTGTTTATTTCAGGAATGCAAGGTAGGTGTAGCATTCAAAAATCAACCAATAAAGGGCGCCTGGGTGGCTCAGTCAGTTAAGTATGTGACTCTTGATTTCGGCCCAGGTCATGATCTCATGGTTCCTGAGTTCGAGCCCTGTGTTGGGGTCTGTGCTGGCAGCGCAGGGCCTGCTTGGGATTCTCTCTCCCTCTCTCTCTGCCTCTCCCATACTCTTGTTGTTTCTCTCAAAATAAATGAATAAACTTAAAAAAAAATCAACCAATAAACTCGTCACATCTTAAGAGAATAAAAGAGAAAAATCATATGATTATAAAATGTTTCAACAAATTCAATATCCATTTATGACTTAAAATAAATAACATTTGGGGCGCCTGGATGGCTCAGTCAGTTAAGCGTTCAACTCTTGGTTTAGGCTCAGGTAATGGTCTCACGGTTCGTGGGTTCAGCTCCTGCATCGGGCTCTGTGCTGACAGTGCAGAGCTTGCTTGGGATTGTCTCTCTCCGTCTCCCTCTGCCCCTCCCCAGTTCTCCCTCTCTCTCTCTCTCTCTCTCTCTCTCTCTCTCTCTCTCTCTCTCTCTCTCTCACACACACACACACACACACACACACAAAATAAATAAATAAAATTTAAAAATAAATAAAAAATAAAAACTTAGCAAAGTAAGGTCATCAGAGAATGTCTTTAATCTAATGAATGATATGAATGGTATCTACGAAAATCTGTGAGCCACATTATAAATGGTGAAACGTTGGAAGCTTTCCATCTGACACCAGGAATAAGACAAGGCTCCCTGTTATCACCACTCCTATTCAACAATGTCTCAGACTTCCTAGCTAAAGCAGTGACAGAAAAAAAAGTACACAAAAGATAATGTGTTATAAGAGATGAAATGAAGGAGCACCTGTCTCAGTCAGTAGAGCATGTGCCTCTTGATCTAGGTGTTGTAAGTTTGAGCCCCACGTTGGGTGTAGAGATTACTTAAAACTAAAATCTTTGAAAAAAAGGATGAAATGGGGGCGCCGGCGTGGCTCAGTTGGTTAAGCGACTGACCTCAGCTCAGGTCATGATCTCGAGGTCTGTGAGTTCCAGCCTCACATCAGCTTCTCCGCTAACAGTGCAGAGCCTGCTTCAGATACTCACTCTCCCTCTCTCTGCACCTCCCGTGCTCGAGCTCTCCCTGTCTCTCTCTCTCAAAATTAAACAAACATTAAAAAATGATGAAATGAAATTATTAGTAATATTTGTATGTGATGTGATTGTACACAAGGAAAATGCAACATAATCTACAGTTTAGAAAAGCTAGATACAGGGGTGCCTGGGGGTTCATTCAGATAAGTATGTGATTCTTGATTTCAGCTCAGGTCATAATCGCACTTCTTGCACACACACACTCTCGCTCTTTCTCTCTCTCTCAAAATAAATAAATAAAATTTTTTGAAAGAAAAGGCAGGGTTGTCTGGGAGGCTCAGTGAGTTAAGCATCTGGTTAAGCCTCCAACTCTTGATTTAGGCTCATGTCATGACCTCGAGGTTCATGAAATCAAACCCCAGTCAGGCTCCATGCTGATCGTGCAGAGCCTGCTTGGGATTTTCTCTCTCTCTCTGTCTCTCTCTCACGTGGAAACACATTAACAAGAGATACCCAAGGCTTCGCTAAAATATATAAATCAAAGTATATACAGAAATCAAATAAGATTTATAAATGAAAGGCTATCTCCTCTTCATGAACTGAAAAACTCAACACTGTACGGATGTCAAATATTCACAAGTAGTCTTTAGATATGATGCAATCCTCCTCAAATCCCCAATATATTTATGTATGTATGTTTGCAACCTGATCAGCTGACTCTAAACTTGGCAGTCTTTAGGAACAGGTAGGAACACTTCCAGACAGAAATGTCAACCATGAAGGGAGTGTAACATTGGTTCAGACTGGACCCGAGGGCCCAATGGGAGAGAACGCTGAACAGAGATGCAGCGCCCCTAAGATACAGCATTTCATTTATGACTGAAGGTGTGCTGGAAGGTGTCGGGACTTCAGGGATCTTTCCAGTCAATGGTGCTGGGTCACTGGATAGAGATCCACAGGAACAGCGGTGAACCTTGACCTCACTCTGCTGCCATCCACATCCACGATTCCAGGCAGGCCTCAGTGGGGAAGGCAGAACAATCGATTTGATGTTCCCTATGCTTTATTGGATCCATTTTGTTTCTATCCATCACTGTTGCTTTGGTCTTTATTTCATGGTCAAACCCTCTATATTAATGAGTTTTAGCTTTTGTTTGCCTTCATGAAAAAAAATGCAACCTAATTGTTTTATGTCTTACATGTTAAATTAGTTCACTATTTCTGTTCTTCAATTTGCCCTTTTTTCAAAGATTTTCTTTTTAAGTCATCTCTACACCCAATGTGGGGCTTGAACTCATGACCCTGAGATCAAGAGTCACACGCTCCACTGCCTGAGCCAGCCAGGTGGCCCTTTGATTTGAGACTTTTGATTCATTTTCATATCCTATCATTCAACCTGCCTAGTCACTTCACTTTCCACAGTGTACTCACATACTCTTTCGGCTTTCCCTTTCCACCCTTCATGTACTCCGCGTGTACTCATTTCATCGAGGATGTCCAAAAGAAGTAAAGCATAAAAGTCACATCACTAGGGATACCTGGCAAGGCCTTTGCCAGAATGACTTACCTCCTCAATCAGAATGAGAAATTTATACAATTTTAAAGGAGGTTGTATTCCTTAAACTTGCATAATTCCTTTAAGATAGGACCTGATAGGTAGCAGTGTGGGAGTGATTATTTTGATTTTATTTGGTTGGAACAGTGGCATGGAATGAAGGGGGAAGGGAGGCAGCAAGCAATTCTGCTAGAATAAACAGCTTTACAGAAAAGGGTGCTGACAGCTTGGTGCACGGCTACATCCCCAGTATATAGCCAGTGAAATGTGGACAGAACGGGTCTGGTGGGGGGACGAGTGGGGCTGATAGGATTATTGGGAAATAAAAGAGTGACGGTCTGCCCTCTCAGTTCGCGCTATGCATGGAGGGGGGCCAAGGAACAGAATCTGGCTGAACTGAGGCAAAAGAGATCACCTACTGTACCGAGTGGGACCCTGAGTGACCCGGAACAAACACCAGGGCATTCGCCTCAGTGGGGAAGCCCGTCGGGCGGACAGGGGCGTGGCAAACAGACAAGGGCTCCCACTTCCTTCAGCAGCCACCGGGCTGCAAGTGTCTCCCGCCGGACTTGGAACAGAACACGGCCTGGCCCTCCGGGAAGAGTGCAGCAGCGCCCTCATGTGGACACAGGAGTAAAAGGAGGCAGGTTTCACCGTGAGGTTAGCATCCAACACTTACCTTTCCAGGCTGTCATGTTATCTAAACCAGAGAGAGAGATTCTTCTCGCTGCTGCTGCCGTAGTGCACTCGGGCTTCTTGATGCCGCCATGCTCATTCCACAGGACCCGTTCTTCTTGGCGCCGTTCAGAGAGATGGCTTGGCTTAGGGGGGCGGGGAGGTGGCATGTTGGACACGATATCTAGCTCTTTTACCACACAGGGCAAGGAACCTTGGTTTTTATCTACCTGAATGGTGGAATTTAAGGACGTTTCCACCAACGGTGAATAAAAGGGGTCCTTGGTTGGCCCACTGATATCTCTATTCCATATCAGGGCAGCCTGAGGCTTTGTGGAAGGCACCTTCTGAGATCCATTCCCGTGGTGTGAGGGGTGGACCAAGTTACTGGGGGACACGGGCTGCAGGCAGTCAACAAAAACGTCGTCAAATGAAGTCTGTTCCAACGAGCGGTCTGAGTTTGACCAGCTATCACATCTGGTGGGTAGACTGAGGGAAAAAAAGTATATAAAGTTGACTGAAATGAAGCAAGTCCAAGGCAGAAGTCAGAAGAAGAAAGCCAGGGCAATTGAGTGGCTCAGTGGGTTGAGCCTCTGATTCCTGATTTTGGCTCAGGTCATGACCTTGCAGATTGTGAGTTTGAACCCCGCGTTGGGCTCTGTGCTGATAGAGAGGAGCCTGTTTGGGATTCTGTGTCGCCCTCTCTCTGTGCCCTTCCTTCTCCCCCACCTCAAAATAAACAAATAAACTAGAAAAAAGCAGAAAGCCATCCATCCATAGGTGAAATGCACGCTGGCCTCTCACATTCCCTCTGCAACCCTCACCAGGCCTTGGACGCAGGAACAAACGGGTTGTTGGTCTTTGCCATCCTCCCAGTGTCAGATACAGAGGAAAATGCAAGGTTAGAAATGAAAGCCGCAGTGCTAACATGCATGACTCATCCCTCACAGTGGCTGACGGTGCTGTGTCCCCAGCTTGGCTGCAGCAGGAAGAGGGGAGGGGAGACACACCCACTGGAAGGTGCTGCCCTGTCCTGTCGGGCACACGGAGCACATGTCCGTGACAGAACCCGCCAGAGAAGGCAGCGGACTTTCTGCAAACGTGCATACCTGGTGTGACGCGGTCTTCCGGTCTCACAGTTGGACAGAATCAGATAATCTGGAAGGGAGAGGAGTTCGGACTCACTCCCGCTTTCCTCGGTGGCGACGACGTTAGTGCTCGGGCTGTCTCTCAGCAAGGAGGAGCCGACGCTGGCGGGGGCTGGCTGCGGCGGGGAGGCCATGCTCGAGGAGCTCTCCATGGAATCTGCTGGAGAAATCATTTCCTGGGTTACCGTTTAAGAATGGCCGTAGCACTCACCCCCAACTCCTCCGACAGCATCGAAGAAGCCAAAGAGAAGATGCAAATCACAGCTGGTGTTTGTACTGACAGAGGAGACCATTTCCCCGAGCTATAAACAATGTCTGGGGAAGAAGGCCAATGTTCCAAGAGCGAAGTGTTGAATCAATTAAGAGTAAAAAAAAAAAAAAACAAGCATTCTTGGTCTAAAAGTCTGCAGTACCAGAGTCCACTCACAGCTGCTTTATGGCTCTCAGCCGTAGGCCTGCATTACTGTTTATGCACTCAACAAATACATATATGTACATGTACATTTATGCATAATACATAGGCATGTGCTTACAGATGCGTGGGCACATACATGTGTACATCTACATGGAATTTCTACTATTGTACCTACTATGTGCGCAGAACTGTTCTAACTCTGCCAAGACAAAGACCCTGCCCTCGCTGGGGTCTGCAGTCCACTAGAGGAGACAGACAAATAAAACATAAACAAAGAATATGGTTAATGATGTGTAAGCAAGAGGAAAGAAAGAGGGAGTGATGGCTGGCAAAGGCCACATTTCTCAAGGAGCATAGCATTCAGAGACTTCTGGTGAAAAGCCTGCTTTTATTTCCCCTTTGAACCAACTTGGCAGAAGGTCCGGACTCCTGAGTCAGAGTGGCCCAGAACTGTCTGAGTTCAAGTCCAGGCTCTACTATCTAGCTGCTGTGACTTTGGTTAAGTTACCTGCTTGCTGCAAGTTCCCACCTTTGCAAAGCAGAGACGCTAATAGTACATACGCCACAAAATCGGTCTCAGGAGGATGAGCTAATACACAAAAGCATTTGACAGAGTTCCTGGCCAGAGTGCTCACGATGTGTTGACTACCTATGGTTGTTGGATACGGAACCAAACACTATACGTGAGAAGCCACAAGAAAGCCCTTTGGGTGTGGTTCTCAGTAAAGAGGACTCTGCTCTTACAACCTCCTAAAAATTAACGTGGGGGCCACAGGGAAGGAGAAAGGTCATAGGGGTGGTTTCTGGCTTCCTCCAACTTCATGCCAGAACTTTCCATTTTTTGCCTAGTGCCTGACTCATTCCTGTTCCTCTTTGGACACTGGGACACATGTTATCTATCTATGTTTTAGGATCACTCCTGGGCGAGGAAAGAAATGGAAGGGACACGCAATGTGGCACATGAATACAGAGCTAGTCTGGGCTGAAGGTAGCAAGGAGGGCGGCGAAGAGTGAGTGGCAGGCCAGGCACAGTCAGTCTGGGAGGCTCTGCTTGTGCGCTCGCTGTGGGTCACCAGCCAGTAAGGACTCGCTGCAGCTTTGCAAGTCAGCTTCCAGTCACTTCATTTCCTTCGGTGTGAGTGCTCTCAAGGCTCACTAATGTGACTGAATGGCTAGCTGCACTTACTCCGCTTCCCAAGCTCCTGAAGAGAACAGGACTTTGTCCCCAAGCAGCACACCCCCTGTGCCACCCTGGAGAGCGGGACTGGCTCTCTGCACCCACCTAGCGGTGTGAGGTGTGTTCCAACGGCAGGTGATAAGCACGAAGTAATGGGGTCGACCATGGAATCTAGCGCTAAGGTTTTGTCTGCCAGACTAATATGCTAGAAGTCAGATTCAAGGTCGCACAGGTTGAGGATCAGGGCATGGTGCGATGATGCCAGGGGCTCAACAGCCAATTTTGTGACGGTGAGTGAGTTGTAACCCTCGGTGCAGTACATGTGTGTACATGCGTATGACAGAGAGCGAGTGAGAGAGCAAGTGACAGAGAGACAACAGGAAAAAGAACCCAGATGTGGCCCAGAGCAATGTCAGAGCTAACTTGCCCCACACTGACCTTGAGCCAATTGGAGACAGGACAAGTTCTTCCCTGCTTGTGACTTCTGTCCCGGCATCCCTGCCTGTGTGTTCCATCCCAGCATCCCCGCCTGTGACTTCTGTCTTGGCGTCCCCACCTGTGAGTTCTGTCCCTGCCTGTGTGTTCCATCCCAGCATCCCCGCCTGTGACTTCTGTCTCAGAGTCCCCGCCTGTGAGTTCTGTCTTGGCGTCCCTGCCTGTGACTTCTGTCCCAGCATCCAGTGTCACACAAGCCACTAGACAACAGAAAAGCTGGGCTTTCGTGGATGTTGGAAGCACGGTGGTATTTAGTATTTCTAGGACAGCAGCAGCTGCAACAACATGGGGAAACTCAGAGCCCTAGGGGACATCTTCACCTACACTCCACTGTCACTGCGAAGCTGCAGAGTGGCTTCAAAGCCACCAAAGTCACTTGTCATGCTCAGTGTGTACACATTGGGCCTGAAACCTAGAACCAGGTGAAAGAAAGCAGCTCCTAGAACTGTACTTTGTGGAACAATTCTGATACAAAGGAACCTGTCCAAACACCCTGGAGGAGGTGGGCTTGGCATCGTGACGCGTTTTCTCAAAGCACTGTGGCATGCTTGACACACCCCGGGCCACCCTCATGCACACAGGAACCCCGGCCCTGCTCTCACCTGCGCTGTCCTCCAGCTGGCCGAAGTTGCAGACCTGACTAATGCTGTACACCCACGCCAGCATTTCTACTTCGGTCTTAGCTACCAGATAGAATGTACGCGAAGCGGTCTTGACAGTGAACACAAAGTCATTCTGAAATTCCTTCCGGACGCAGCCAGGGCCCACGTGCTGGCACACTGCGCACTCACTGAGGTCGATCACGCGGATGGGCTTGCTCGAGTGTTTGGTCCTGTAGTACTCCAAGACGTCCGGGCTGCCGCTCATGCGGCCCCGCCGGAGGACGAACCAGCGCCTGCGCCAGGCCTGCAGGGAGGCAATTTGACAAGAAGTTACTGGACCCCTGTCACGGGCTTCTCCGACGTTGCCGAGTACCTGTTTCGTGACAAGGACAGCAGAGAAGTAGATCAGCCGCCCTAACGGTGAAATGCAACACCCTCCTAGCTTTGTGATAAATAGCTACCACATCAGGTCCAAGTCTGGTTTACTCAATGATTGTATCGGTGGCTCACTACTAAGGAGTGTAGGGATGGTATTTGTGCCCACAGGTCAGGGGACCAGATCTGTACATCCCAACCAACGCAGCTGACATGTGTGATACCAATGCACATATATTCCTGCTTACAGAAAAAACTTAGTAATGAACAAGAAGAAAGCTTGTTAGCACTATTCTATATGAATCCCAAAGCCACGATCAGACGCAAAAATCAGACACAAATCCTGAGTGCCCACCCTTGTCAGTATTAGCTAACATTGTTATTCAACTTCCAGAGAATTGCTCAAGAAGAAAAGAAAACTCGTACGCATTTGAGAAAAGAGAGGATTATCACCATCTGAAGTTGAGGACTGTCTTTCTGTAAACCCCCAACTGCTTTACTGTAACCCACTGAAGCCCCAAAACTATGCTATGAGAGAGGTCATTGCCTTGTGTGTGCGTGCATGTTATGTCTGAGAACACTGAGGTTCAAAGAAATTAGTAGGGCGCCCGCCTGCTGCAGGAGTGGACTTGAACTCAAGTGAGGACGGAAGGACAGTCAAGAGCGGGAGTGTGGCCAGCTCTTCAGAGACGTCTGACTCTGAAGCGGGAGGGCTCTGAGCCCAAGGGAGTTTTTTTAGAAGACACATAGGCATTTGCAACCTAAGTCACAGTGTGTCCTAAACGAGGAATCGGGATACCCTGAGGGCATCAGAAAACTAGGTGTGTTTTGCTTGTAGTAAAGGTGGGCGGGGTGGGGGCGAAGGTGCAGGGCAGGAACTGTGTGGCCTAAAGCTTTCCAGCCCTGCTGAGAAGCGCTAGGACATCGGAAAGGAAAAAGCCAAGCACTGAGGTAAAATGATCAGGCAAAGTGTGGTCCACACCCTGAGAAAGCTGCACCAGGAGGCGGGAGGGGGCAGAGAGTGAGGACCCCTTAGAATGGTGGGGCCAAGGTCAACTGCAGATGCGTCTTTTCCTAGGCCTTGAACCCATGTCAGAGGACAATGGGGGGCTGAGGAGCCCTCCATCTGCCCCACTGTCTGTAAAGTGCCCCGCCATCTCCTCGAGCCAGAGAAGGAAGTGGAGCCCTTTTTCAAGCCCTCCATTTTCTCACATTAAGGCAAGGGCCAGGGGAGCAGGCCGCCAGGCGGGGCTGTCCTCCGGCGGAGACTCTCAATCCTGCAGTTGGCAAACCCAAGGGGCAGATTTACGGCTCTGTGGTTTGCTCTTCCGAGTGAGGGCCTGTGTGACAGCAGGAAGCGTGGGCTTCTGCCAGGAGGCATGGTGGCCACTGGGACAGGAAGTCCTTTTTATCTCTAGCTTCTTAGGCCTGACACATTTACAAGGCCACCGGCTGAGACCAAGAGACCACTGGAGAAGGACATGCCCCCGTCTAGGAGACTTCCCAGCTCTCTCACTGCCCAGGGGACAGGATATCTGAGGCTGCAGAGAACCCGACCAAGCGCCGAAAGGGGAAAGGCCTACCGTTAGGCCTATGAGGCTGTGGCAAAGGGGCAGGTGCTCCGCGCTGGGTGCGGTCAAGCAGGGAACGGGTGCCCTTCCCTGGTTCTACCTCTCTAGGGAGAGGTTTGGCCACTCGGCAGAGGGACAGAGAGGTATGATTAAGCCTCACTGTTAAAGATCAGAGACATCAGAGGACGTCTGTGTGCTCCTGGAGGGGACTCAGGAAGGACAGGAAAATGCCATCAGAAAGGGTGAAGCCACTGAATGGAAGGAGCTCAAGTGTCACTGTGGGGTTCAGAACATGGGGGCTGATGGGAAATCAGGCAAACAGGGATGTGAGGCCTAGTCCCTGAGTTCCCTGAGATGGGGCAGGCCCAGGGAAGGGTCCAGAGGACGAGGGAATGCCATGTGCGCCCAGTAAGGAAAGCTTTCACAGGGAGCCTGGGGCACCCCGAACTTTCGAAAGGCCACTTTGGTAGGGAAATGTGAACAGGAACTTTGTTGTACTTCCCCAAACTGACTCTAAAAGAGGAAGTCAAATGGAGTTCAGAACCAAGTTTCAACTTAATTGCTCTTAGTTTTATGGGAACAGATTTCTCATCCTTTAAGAGCAGTTTGGGGGGAAAAAAAGTAATAGCAAGAATCACGGTGACTCCTGCTCCATGATGGAGACAGAGGGAGTGAGAGCCCAAAGGCGGGGGCAAGGGCTGGACACATGAAATGTAGGGGCTCCAGCCACGGCAGTGGCCACATTGGCGAATGGTTGGCCAGGCGTGGCATGACGCAAGAGGACAATGACGTGATCATGTCTGAATGTCCCTCATTTGTTCACGAGCCATCTCTCGGTGGCCTGCTAATATGCTGACAATCGCACGGGCACCGGGAAAGCAGAGGGGATCCGGGTACAGGGCCATGGGGGGCACGGGAAGTAGGCAGATGGATAAATAGACAGTGGCAGTCCAGGAGGTCAGTCCTATGATCACAGAAAGCCAAACTTTTCTGGGGACACACAGAGTACACATCACATGGTGGGGCCTGGGGAAGCTTCCAGGAGGAAGTGGGGGGGGAAGCCAAGACCGAAGAAGGGCTGGGGAAGCAAACAAGTGTAGCAGAAGCCTTTCCAGAAGCTGCTTCCCCAGCCAATTTTGATGGCTGACCATTGGGGTCCTTTGTTTTTGTCTCCCCACACTTGTGTGTCAAACTCCCCAACAGCCGGCCCCTGAAACCCTATGCCCCCCACCCCCGGCCCTAGTAAAGACAGCAGCCAGGTTCCTGGGAGCTCGGTCTCACTGATGACCTCACACCACCTCTGCACATGACAAACCTTGGCCTCCCAGCTCCCTGCAGCCTGCTGCTGAGGAAGGAGCACAATAGTCACCCAGGAACGTGCAGAGACACCCCCCCTCCGGCCTTGCAGATTGCTGATAGTGGTGACGACGCAAAAGCGTGTTCTTGGAACCCTTTGCTGCACGGGTAGGACCTGTCCCACCGGACATCACAAGGGCATCGGCTGCCTCAGTCTGGACCTTGAGTTCAAGCCCCATGTTGCATGTGGACAGTTCTCAAAAAGCAACTTAAAGACGGGAGCCTGAGGAGCTCAGGCACTTGAGCGTCTGACTCTTGATTTCAGGTCATAATCTCATGGTTCCTAAGTTACAGGCCTGCATCGGGCTCTGCGCTAACAGTTCAGAATCTGCTTAGGATCGTCCGTCTCTCTCTGCCCCTGCCCGTCTTCCCTTCTCTCTCTCTCTCTCGCTCTCTCGCTCTCTTTCTCTCTCTTTCTTCCTCAAAATAAATAAATAAACTTTTACAAAAAGATAAATAAAACAGTTACACAAGGAAGTGATCAGGTCTGAGTAGGGTCATGGCAGGGGACCCAGGAGCCAAATCTACTCATTACAGTGTCTTGAAACCCATCAGATGCGTTTTCCTCGACAAGCCGTGCCACTGGGAAGATAAAGGGAAACACATTTTTATAAATGTATTCTGACCCATAAAGGAAAATAAGTGGTACACTTGGAATATCACCACTTGGCCACGCCAGTGAATTAGAAGCTAAGGTATAAAGCATCAACAGTCACTGACTCAGGAGGCAGAACGGGCAGAACTTTTGTGCCCGAAACGGCCTGGCACGAGGGCATAACCAACCCCACGTCATGCCGTGGGTATTTGGCATCTCAAAGGCCCACGTTCTCCCACAGATGAACAAGAAAAAGGGCGGCAGGCTGTCTAGGAGATACACACTTGAAATCACAGTGCCCAGGGGATGCTCATCAGAGTGATCACAACATTAAAAACATGCAAAAGAGGGGCGCCTGGGTGGCTCAGTCAGTTAAGCCTCTGGAAGCCTCCGGCTTTGGCTCAGGTCAGATCTCACGGTCGTGGGTTCGAGCCCCG
Organism: Suricata suricatta; assembly: GCF_006229205.1. Classification (NCBI taxonomy): domain Eukaryota; kingdom Metazoa; phylum Chordata; class Mammalia; order Carnivora; family Herpestidae; genus Suricata; species Suricata suricatta. The sequence goes on from NC_043717.1 coordinate 110,551,581, forward strand.
CGTCAGGCTCTGTGCTGACAGCTAGCTCAGAGCCTGGAGCCTGCTTCCAGTTCTGTGTCTCCTTCTCTCTCCCTGACCCTCCCCTGCTCATGCTGTCTCTCTCTGTATCAAAAATAAATAAAACATTAAAAAAAATTTTTTAAAAACGATGCAAAAGAGAGATTTCTTTATGTGCCAGGATGGCATGTACCCACTCGGAGAAGCGGGTTGAGACCAGGGTGAGGCAGCAAACGTATCTGCAACTAGCTGCTGCTTACTACAGGGCTCAGCTAATAATAATTCACAAGCCACACTTGTGTTTTATGTGGGGCACTCTGTGCTTTCTTCCATGATTAAAAGGATTTTAAACCAATGCCTCTGGAGAGGACGTGTTCATGAATCCATTCAATACACAGCTATTTTTTTCAAATGTTTATTTTGAGAGACAGAGAGAGAGAGCATAGGGCAGGGGCAGAGAGAGAGGAGACATCATCCCAAGCAGGTACCACACTATCAGCACAGAGCCTGACACAGGGCTGGGACTCCAGAACCATGAGATCACGACTTGAGCTGAAACCAAGAGTCAGATGCCTAACCGACTGAGCCTCCACAGGCGTCCCCATTCAGTAAACAGTTATTAAGCACCTACTACATGCCAGGCACTCTGCACGAAAGGTAGAAGGGTGCTGGGGGATGGGTGAACTCACAGAGGACACGACCTGAGGGCTGTTTCTCTTGTCACGTGAGAGCTCTTTACATGCGAGTTTGGGACCGCTGGCTTCCACGCTGCCCGGAAGTCCGCCTTGTCCCCTCAGACCTCCTCCGCTGCGCAGGTGTCAGAAGGAGCTTGGAAAGCCAAGGTGGAAAGGGACGAGCCGAACACTTCAGGGCAGAATGTGAAGACAAGCACGTCCTACACCAAGCGATCTACAAAGCAAAATCACTATGCACACAATTAGCCATGACTATGAGTCAGAGAAATGGAGTACGAGAAAAATGGGCGCTACAATGAAAGTCAAGACCTGCATTTGAATTCTGCTTCTGCTTCTGCCTTCCTGGGCGACCTTGAGCAGTTACCTTGACCGCTGCAAACGTCTGCACCTGTGAACGGAGCTGGTATGCCCTGGCCTGTGGTAAAGCCATGACAAATGAACAGAGAAACATTATCAATTTGAAAGTAACTTATAAAATGATGACACGGCTGGCTGTCACCGGGGCTCAAGGCACCACTTGCCCTGGGAACCTTTCTCCCCTGTGGACTGCGTACCCCTCCCCCCGCACCATGCACCAATGGTTGTGACGGCTTTTCCAGCTCTGATAATCAAAGATCTGTTTCCCATCAGCCTTTCCTGCCACAGCCACCAAGCTGACTCATTACCACCCCACCAGTATCATCTCCAACAACAAAACCCTGCAACATCCTGTAGCCCTGTGGAAAAGTGTTTGTGTTCATTCCTTGAATCGGAGAGGTACAAACTGAGCTTCTCCAGAAAGGTGTATCTGGATCACAGGCCTGCTCATCGGTCGGCAAGCATTAAAGGAATAACTGAATCCCATCCTCCTAAGACTAAAAAGCTATGTGTTGTTTTCCTCTTAAACCAACCCAACTTGCTGACTTCATAATTTACAAACACCTCGCAGTTTGTTTCCTGATAGACAGTGACCCGTCGGGTCAGAGCAAAGCCCAGTGCCAGCTGTGCGCTGGCTTCCAGGGAGAGGGGCTGCGACTGGAGTCTCAGCTTCCCTGGGATGGGCTGAGTTCCATCGCCCCACCCCGAATCATATGCAGAAGTCCTAACCCCCAGGTCCTCCAAGTGTGACTGGACTTGGAGGCGGAATGTTGACTGAGCAAGTGAAACCGACTTAGAAGCCGGGCAGCTGCACACGCGCACAGGACGAGTAGTCGGTGAAGATGCAGAGGTGGACGACGGCTACCCGCAAGCTGAGGGGAAACGCCTGGGACGGAGCCTTCCTCCCAGCCCTCAGGAGGAACCAGGCCCTGCCGACATCTTGATCCCAGACATCTAGCTTCTCAAATTGTGAGACGACACATTTCTGCTGTTTAAGCCATGCAATCTGTGGCACTTTGTTTTAGCAGCCGCAGCAAACGCCTATGGCCCTCAACCTTCACGACATTTGAGTCACTGGGAGAATTCCACCTCCGGCCACACCACTGTAGCTGCCATGGAACTTACCCCCTACCCATAAAAGCAACAAGAATGAGTGTATGCAATGGTTGCTTTTAGACACTGGACGACAGTCAGTGCAGGACTGTGATCTGAATGAGAAGAGAAACAAAAGAGGTGAGCCCAACCACCATCCTGGCTTTCAGACTCCAGGCATGTTTCAAGACAACAGTGCATGGAGGCATCCTAACCAGAGCTGAAAAGACAGAGATCAGAATCCTGGATGGCTGACGTTTGTGGGGAACAGTACCAGAGCGGGGACCTAGGTCAGGAAAGAGTTCCACAAAGCTACAGAGGAAGCGGTACTAACAAGGGCACGTGCAGGTGAATCCAGAAGCCAATCATGTCTGAGTTCTGACCAGTGAGAGTGGAAAAACCTGAACCATTCAGGAGAGCCTTTGGAAAGCCCACAGCTTAGAGTTGGAATAGGCCAGACCAGCCCCAGAGTGCAGACTTCGAATCATCAAGCTCATCTTCAAGTTACTGAACTGTTGCCAAAACAAACTTCAACACTTAAGGAAGACAACAAAATCCAGGCACTCAACAATATTACATTTACAATGGAAATACTTCCCTCCCCAATTACTAAAGATGCAGAGGGGCAGGAAAATGTGGTTCATGAGCAGAAGAAACATGAGTGAGCACACACAACAGATGTGATGGAGTAAGCACACAAGAATTTGAAACAATTATTATGGGGGCGCCTGGGTGGCTCAGTCAGTTGAGTGTCTGACTTCGGCTCAGGTCATAATCTCGAAGTTCATACGTTCAAGCCTCATGTCGGGCTCTGTGCTGACAGCCCGGAGCCTGGTATCTGCTTCGGATTCTGTATCTCCCTTTCTCTCCGCCCCTCCCGTGGTCTCTCACTCTCTCTCTCTCTCTCTCTCTCAAAAAAAAATATAAAGTTTAAAAAATATATCAGATATTACTCTTGACAAGGCTGCCTGGGTGGCTCAGTCGGTTAAGCGTCCGACTTTTTGGCTCAGGTCATGATCTCATGGTTCGTGGGACAGACCCCCACATCGGGCTCTGCACTGACAGCATACAGCCTAATTGGGATTCTCTCTGCCCCTCCTCCAGGTGCATGTTCTCTCTCTCAAAATAAATAAATCAACTTAAAGAACCATGGATGTGATGGTGAACCGAGCAGACGCAGTCTCGAGGCTCCACCCTAGGCTGCCATGCAAGGCTTGATGCCGGACTTTTAAATCAAACACAGTAGTAAATGCTCTATCCAGACGCTGTTCAATATTAAGTTGGGGTGTGAGGGTGATCAGTTAAGCAAACCTAACACGAGCTTTAATCAGTTACTAAGACAAGTTACCAAGGCTCAAGGTGATGAAGAAGGATACACCTCCGAAGTCTGAGCATTTGCTTTGTGCACTCAAGTTTACTTGCATGGGGAGAAGAACCTGGCCAGATTATAGTAACTCCACTTCTTGGGCTCCCGAATTCACTCCAATGAAACCGAACTGGCCTGTCTCCGAGGCTGTAAAGAGACACCTCTGGTGTAAACTGCTTTTCAGGCCAGAGTGATTACTGTGCCTTTGTTTCGGTGGAATTGGCGCCCTGCCCCCTCTGCAGTGGTGAAATCCCAAAGCTATGAAATCATTTCCTGCACATACGCACAGGATGGGTCGGCAACCTGCCTTCATGGCCGGGCTTCCCAAGTCAGGCAGAAGGAACAGGACGTCATGTGGCTGCACTGGGAGCTGGGTTCAGATCCTTCGGTGTTGCTGGTCCCTGAAGTAGTTGCGCGGGGGACAGACTAGTGCTGTGGCCGCGGAGGGTGAGTGGGAAGGGCCCCTGCACTGGGACAGATTTACACACTGACAGCGATGGTGTTCACGCGAAGCTACGGGCGACGAAACTATAGTGTGGGAAGCCTGTAGCAGCTCTCGGATGCTCCCAACATCATTTGCTAGTTGTGCAAGATAGTGACAGTAGGGGAACGAGAGAAGGCCACCAGCCTCCCAGGGATCTAATGACGTTTCTAAGCAGCTTTATGAAAATATCCTCAGCCCAAAAAAGTCAAGAACGCGCAGAAAGCTAGCGGACGTGGTGTGCATAAGACCCAGATGCATCGACACTTACACTTGCGAAACAGCAAGCGTGCCGGGAACACAGAGAGCCACGACACATGCTTGGCTTCCACAACTCGCACAGCTGTCCCGTGGGCCTTGTGCGCTGACGGGATGTGCGGCGTGGATGGACGCGCAGCCGCCTGGAGGGTCGGAGTGGTGGAGGGGGCAGCTGGAGTGGAGGCAGCAGCCGCTGGAAGACGCAGGCTTGCCAGTCCTGGCCACGCCAAGCAGGGAGGACTCCACGCCACGCCGACTGGCAGGCTCCAGCTTACAAACAGGCAGACACGGTCACCAGGCCGTGCAGTACAGGCCGCGCGCCGTGCTCTACTGGAACCGTGGCCCATGAGCTCCCGCTGACCTCACTCCTCTCCCCTGAACGCGTACCAACTTCTATTCAGAATCTTGTGAAGCGCTCAAGGCAACTAATTTTGCAGAACAGGAAGTTGGCCCTCAGAGGCATGAAGTGTCTTTTTCATTAATGCAAGTGTGAGGACTCCCCTTTCAGTATTCAGGAACAGTCTGTACATTGGGGTGCCTGGGGGGCTCAGTCAGTGAAGCGTCTGACTATTGCTCAGCTCATGATCTCACAGTCCGTGAGCCTGAGCCCTGAGTCGGGCTCTGTGCCGATAGCTCAAAGCCTGGAGCTGTTTCGAGTTCTGTGTCTCCTTCTCTCTCTCTCTGTCTCTCTCTGGTCCTCGCCTGCTCACACTCTGTCTCTCTGTCTCTCAAAAATAAACACACATTTAAAAAATGGTTTAAACAACACTCTGTAACTTAAGAAGTTAAACAAAACTTAGTTGAAATTCCAGAAGACCGCAAACAGTGGGAGTTGGTCGAGCACCCAGTAAGCTGCTCCTGCCACTCTTGCAGCCCCCCAGCGAGGCACGTGGAGGGAAACAGGGTGACACGGCAATGCAGTCCATGTCACATATCCAAGTGCACCCAGTGAGGACCATTTTAGGCCACACAGCTGTCGGAAGCATTTCCCCTGACTTAGCTCTGTCTCCTGAAGTGGAGTATTTCGGTCCCTTTACAGGCAGTCTTCTCAAGAGTTCAGAAGACAGGGAAGACAAAAACTAAAAGAGAAATAAGACTGGCCCTTGTCTGATTTACTGACTTTCCATTTCCTCTTACATCCTTCCTCATCACTGTTCCTCTACGAGCAGGCTTCTTCTTCGAGTTGTATGTCCGCCGACACGGGCTTCATAAGCGAGAGCTAGTGTTCAGAAAAGCTAATGAGTCCATTGTGGCCTCCAACTGTATGGCCCCCAGGATCTTGGATGTGGTCCCAGAACACAAGATGAAGGGGAGCAGTTGGTAACGACCCGGACCCCCATTATCTTCCCAGTGGCTTCACCGTGAAAACACTCAGGAAGTTTGGGGCATATTTCTGGGTTGCAAAAGGTAAAGATCATCAAAAAAACAGAATTCTGGATAATGTTCTCCTTTCTCCCCGCCTTCCATTTCCTTGCCAAGGGGGACTGCAAAAGCCATGGGGCCCAAGGGCAGAGGGTCAGGAATTTCCAGGAGCACGTTACACTGTGCCTCTTTGTCCTGGCTCAGTTCCAGCAGCCCTGGGATTGCTGGTGACCCTTCATCCTGATGGCCTGTAACCTTCTGTTCACTGCCAGATTCAGCTAGGACTTGTCCCAGGCATGGAACAACTTCCTGCAATTGTCCTGGAGATGGCCTGGCCCCCAGGATTGGCTTCCACAGTTGTCAACAGACGCAGAGAAGCCCTGTGTCTCTGCGGTGCGGCAGGCCTCGGAAGGAGGAATCCTGAGGAGGGATGTTGGGCAGAGATAAGTGGGCCACACTACATGACACGCACTTGACCTTCCTCATGAATTGTCAACCTAAGGGCCACGGAGTGTCCTGCCTACTTTCTTTCAGAATCTCGGAGGCCATTAAGACCAGGTGTTGGGCATGCGGAGTGCCGCCAATACATAAGGGATCAGGCTCAGGATCGACATAATGGCTTGGAATAATGGGCAAAAACAAGCTCAGGAAGAAACAGCTGTTTGAAAGTCTAGTAAGTTCTGTGATAGAGTCTGTGGTAGAGCAGGAGCATAAAGGAGGCGATCAAGTGTGAAGGAAGGTTCAGGGATAATAAGTGACAACTTCACAACTAACCTGCAACTGCATGAACGCATGAGGGTAAGATTTTGTTTTCCTTCATTTTATCTTATTTTTTTAGAGAGAGCAAGAGAGAGCATCTACATGCATGAGCAAAGGCGAGCGGAAGAGGGAGACAGAGAGACAGAATCCCAAGCTGCTTGGACGCTTGGCACGGGGGCCCGAAGTAGGGCTTGATCTCATGACCCGGGGATCCTGACCCGAGCCAAAACCAAGAGTCAGACAGTCAACTGACTGAGCCACAAGGTGCCCGGAGAATAAGCTTTTAATAAACCAGTGTCGTCCCCAAGTGCTGGGTACAGATAATGCTGATGGTTACACAACATCACAAATGTGTTTAATGCCACGGAACTTTACAATTACAAATAGTAAAATAACCTATATTATATATGTATATTTTACCACAACAAAAAAATGGCAAAATGTTACTCTCACAGTCATGGGCATCCAACCCCTAGGAATACTCAACACCACTCAAGCTGAGTGCCGAGGCACGAGGGCTCCTGGGACTATCTCCAAAGGAGCCCACTAACCGAGCAACAAAAAGACCTCAAGTAAGGCAGATTTCTCAAAATAGTAAAAATAGTTCACACAGATGTCTTAGTGCTTTGCATGGATTCAATTGAATCACTTAAGGTCCACGTGGACCCTGTGGCGTGCACAGGCTCCATCCCTAAGGGGACTCTGCGGTACGTGAGCCGCTCAAATCGCCCACCTTGGGAGCCTGGGTCTAAACCGCGTGCTGCCGAGACATCAACAGCTGTGGTGCACTGACCACAGCTATGCAGGTCACATGTGGAGCCTCGGGGGAAGGAGTGAGGCGAGTGGAGCGCTCGCTTCGGACTGCGGTGCTGCAGGGCACGTTCCCGCACAGGGGCCCTGCCGTGCTGCACAAACGACAGGAATGAGAACTGGGATCGGCACTGTGGGAGAGTGTGTATTTGGATCACAAAGGGTAGGAGAAAAGAAAATTCAGCACAGTTTTTATAAAAATGAGCTCAGTCTAGAGGCGCCTGGGTGGCCCAGTCAGTTGGGCATCTGACTTCGGCTCAGGTCATGATGTCACGGTTTGTGATTTCAAGCCCCGAGTCAGGCTCTGTGCTGACAGCTAGCTCAGAGCCTGGAGTCTGCTTCAGATTCTGTGTCTCCTCTCTCTCTGACCCTCCCCTGCTCACGCTGTCTCTCTCTCTCTCTCTCTCTCAAAAACTGTATAAAAACGTTAAAAAAATTTTTTTTAATGCGCTGAGCCTAGCAAGAGATCCTCCCACTCTCCCAAATTAGAGGAATTTGGGAAACCTGGTGTCGTGTTATTAGATATAAGATATCTGAGGTTCGGTGCAAAGCTCAGTAAACCTGTGAATCTGTGTTTCATTGCACATATAGTGGAAAGCAACTCTGCCTGGATTAAAGACTCACATTTGAAAAGGAAACCATACCAGTGTGGAAAACACAGAGGTGGACATCTGCGCCGCAGCGCCCAGGACAGGGAAGGAAGGGGAGAGGAGAGTGAGGACGAGTAGGAGGCAGGCCATCCCCACGGGGCCCAGGACGGAGGCAGGGCAGCCCCACATGGACGCTGCAGGCTGGCTTCCTGCCGGCTGGAGGAAGGCACCGAAACCACCCCCCAGGCTCTGGCCACCAGCGGCAGTGAACTGTGACTTGGTAGAAGCGACTCCACCCAGGAGACCAAAGGCCACCAGTGTTTATCGAAGCTCCTGTCTCAGCCCAGGACCAGCTGAGATCCCAGAGGGCACTAGTCTGGATGCTTAGCCCCAAGTGCGTGCAGAGGGAAAGAACCTCAGGGCCAGGTCGGTTTCATTATTTGTGTGGCTCAAAGCACATACACCTGCTACATGGAAGGAACCTTTATTAGTTAGTAATGGCAAACCGTCCCCCCTTGGCCTCCCTGCTGCTGACCCAGGGACACATGTGCGGGTCAGGCTTCAGACACATGTGTCAGGTGAATGGCGGGGACACCAACCCGTCTCACGTGCAATTCCATGTACAGTGCACTGAGCTCAGGTGGCCCTCGATGCAAGCAGATCCCCGTGATGCTTCCGTCTCCTCGCTGCACGTCACTGTCCCGCTGCACTTGTGATGTCCAAGGAGTCCAGAATGGACCAAGTTAAGGATTTTTCACTGGAACCCGTCAGCAATCGTTTTCTTATTTTGTGAAAACTGTGCCCTCCCAAGGGGGTAGGGAGATGTGTAACCGACCTAGGGTCCGGCCAGTAGCTGGCGTTTACTTTTCCAGTTTGGGTTCTTTTCATTCATTTTGATGACTTTCACAGCATGGAATTATATAAATATGTACTCAGAAATATGTTACTTCTTTCTGCCAGTTTTCTCAGAAACCTCTTCTAAAGCTCTGGCAATCACAGAGACCAAAGTTAAAGAATATCTGGTTGTTGAAATTTGTCTAATGAGGCTGGACGTTATTGCTTATGTGTCATGCCCACTGGTGGGCCTCCATATGTGAACAGCACTTCAAATACTTTGCCCATTTTTCTTGTTTAAAAATGTTTCATGTTTATTTGCTTTTTTGTGAGAGACAGAGACAGTGTGAGTGGTAAAGGGACCGACAGGGAGGGAGACACAGAATCCGAAGCAGCTCCAGGCTTCAGCTGTTAGCACAGAGCCCGACATGGGGCTCGAACACACGAATAATAGTTAAGATCATGACCTGAGCCGAAGTCCAACGTTTAACCTACTGAGCCCCCCAGGTGCCCCAGTTTACATGGTTTTTGAAGTACCTACTGCCTAAAATAGTCCTTGGTGACATTTAGGAAATGTTCGCTGAATATTTGTTGAAGGACCGAATGAATAAATGAATTAACAGAACAAAGAGAAGTTTATTCTCTTCCAGAAATTATGCCATTTTCTTCCATTTAAATACAACACAGCTGGAATTAGTTTCGTCTGTCTGTATTAAGTGGGATGGAGCTATAGTTTTCTTTCTTTGTAGAATCTCCTTACCTACCTTGGTTAGTGCCAAGCCTCTGTCTTAGAGGTAATTATCTGACCAGGGTAACATTTTAGGGTGTAAGACTTTGGCGAGGCAATGTTAGAATTCTCATTTGGGGTGAAAATTCGGATGAGGTTAAAATGATCACTCGAACTTCAGTTTTAATTTCTAATTACATGGTTCTCATGGCCAAAGACCCCAAACCACTGATTTCTTGTCTGCGCAACAGACTTGCTTCTTGTGAAATAGGAACTGGCAGTGATGAACCGAAACAGCTACCAAAATGGAGGCCTCAGAGGGGGTGATAACAGCCCACTGGGGGACCTAGATGGCATGTCGCCACTGCCTTCCAGTGAGCAAAGTCTTTCTCCCCACAGAAACCAAGGCAAAATCACCTGGACCCGCTTCTTCCATCAGCTTCCAAGTCTCAGGCCAAAACACCCCACAGTTCTAGATTCCTCTCTTTTGGTCACTAAGAACCAATGAATCAGAAAGTCCCACTGGCTCCACCTTCAGCACATGCCCCCTGCAGAGGCCCTCCCTGTCACCTGGGTGGCTGCAGTCGCCTCTCACCTTGTCTCTGTGCTTTTGCCCTTGTCCCTACAGTGTATCCTAAGGGCGGCCGCCAGTGTGGACCTGTCACAGCGCATGTGAAATCGTGCCGTTTCTGTGCTCAGAGGCCTCCAGTGTCTTCCTCCCACACTTACAGGACAAGCCAAAGGCCCTGCTGGGGTCATCCACGCGTCCCATCAGCTCTCTGACCTCATCTGCTCTGTCTTCACTACCCAGGCTCCAGCCCAGCTCCCTGCTCTCAAAAACCACAGGCCGAGAGTTCTCCCTCAGGGCAGGGCAAGTCCCCAAACCGGACTTGCCGAGGACTGCTGTCGGAAGCAGGGACCCCCAGGGTAAAACAGTCATTTGTAACACGTACTGACCACTCATGGAGTCTCCAAAACTACAGTGAAAGACACTGTTGCAATCACAAAAAGAAAATTCAGTCGGAAAAGCGTGTGACTCTTGATCTCGGGGTCGTGACTTCGAGTCCCATGTTGACGGTAGCGATTACTTAAAAATAAACAAGTAATCTTAAAAAAAAAAAAAAAAGACAACCAGATAGGATTTCCCTCTTGATGAAGAACAACAATACCGCCTGTGGAAGTCATGCATCCTACTGAGGTGAGGCATGGACTCATGACATTGGCCTCTCGGAAACGAACACACTGAAGTGTTGACTGTTACGACCTAGAAGCAGGTACGTCTGTACACGTGGCCGTGGTGCAAACTGCCAGCTTCCAACATGAAAAGAGCAAGCTACTAGAATTGGGAGAATTTCCCTTTTGTTTCCCTGTCCTTTGCTTTCAACTAGCACCTCATCCTATTGTCCTTCAGCACCACACTTCTGTCCTCCCAACCCACCTGTTCCTCAAGCACGTTAGCAATGTGGTGAGTCGGCGACACCAGAGAGATCTGGACACCCCAGTTGGGCGTTCGCTGCAGCTGGTTTCGGTGGTGAAGCAGCTGTCTGTCCCCCTTGGCCTTGTGCTGTGCTCCCTGTCCCTTCCTGGTCTGTCAGAGTCCTGGGAGGCAGGATGGGCTGGCTGCCCCTGCAGCAGCCCAGCTCCTGCCTCCCCCCGCCCCTGTCCCCAAAAGTGCCACCCTAGGGCCCTCTCCTTCTTACTCATCACGCTCTCTTTGAATGACCTCCTCCAACTCCACAATTTCAACTCCTTCCCGTGCCCCAGAGCGCCCCCGACCTCTGCACAAAGCCACCCCATTTCTGCATGTCCCGCAGTCACCTCAAACCTCGTACAGCCAACCCCGAACATGCCGGCCACGAGGACTCATCCCCAAACTAAGGCCCTCGCTGTCCAGAAGGACCAGTTGGAGACAAACAAGAGGAAATTTGACCGTAGTAGGTATCAGTCCAGTGTCCGGGCCTCAGGAAAACAGAACACAGGTCATGGTGCTGTAACACATGGTAGCAGTGACCAGAGCCAATAATGCTGTTGTACGTTTGAAAGTTGTGAAGACAGGAAGTCCGAAAAGCTTCCATCACAAGACACCATCGTGTAACCTCGCCCGGTGACAGATGGGAACCAGAGTTCTCGTGGAGAGCATCTGGCCACAGGAAAATGTGGAGCCGCGACGTTGCAGCCCTGAAACGAATACACTGTGTACGAGGCTTGCACTTGAAGAAACCAAAGTGGGGGCAACACAGAGCAGTGACAGCACCAGAGGCGGGAGAGGAGGTAGCCTCCGGCCGCCAGGACACAACCAGGGGGGTCTCCCGCAGCCGTCCAGTGACAAGTGGCCAGCCTGCCCCGACACCCTGAGCGCTGAGCCACTGTCGTCCCGGTGCTGCAGAGCTGCGCGCAGGCTGTGGGCACACAGGGAAGAGCCCTGTACACCCGCCACGCTGAGAAGGCGGAGAATGACACGTGTCCCACGAGCTGCATTCTCACAGCCACAGCTGTCACACGGTTATTTGCAAAGCATGTTACGTAACCAGTTTCCCGTCACCATGTCCAGATAACACATGACTGGTGAAAACGTGGCCACTGATGTGCCTTCAGATGTGGCTCCCGGCGAGTGCCGCCTGTGACTGGGGTCGCCAACCACCCTTCTCAGCACACACCCTCTCTCACTCGCCTTTGTTCTTAAGGTTTTAGTGATTTATTTGGAGAGGGCAGTGGAGGGACAGAGAGAAAGGAACACAGAGAATCGGAAGTGGGCCCCAAACTGGCTCGCATACTGTTTAAGCAGTAAACGGCTCCCATAGATTATTTCTCTAAAGTCGTTCTCATATTTTCCCCTTTGGCCGCATTCCTATTAATACCCTTCCTCTTCCAGTTTCCCTTCCAGCTAGAGCACACACTCCGAGAAGTCTTTCCCAACAGTTCAGCGTCAACGTTGCTCCCGCAGTCCGCACTGTAGCTTTCAGCCACCTAAGCGGCCCTCGAGTCACCCGACATGAATTGCGTGTTGAAGATCAGGGTCTTCTGTGGGTAGGGGCGGAGAGGGAGCCTGGTGTTCAATGCCACAGCTGCAGGAAAGGGCATGACCCGCTCAACGACTCCAATACAGGTCTTTGCTTCCCGACGCACTGCAGATCTTGCAGAACAGGGATGCCACGCTCGATGACCTGAGCTCTTGGCCCAAAACATGGTCAACGAACTAGGCTTTCTAGGACAGGACTACAAGAATCTCTTACCTCTTAGACCCACTCACTGGCTGAGATAGCTCAGAACAAACCATCCCGCCAGATCCTACATGTAAAATCGAGAGCACGCTTAAGAAAGTCTGGGAAGGGACGGGGGGGGGCAGCGACTAGCTGGCTCCGTCGGTGAGTGTGCGACTCCCGATCTCGGGTTTGGGAGTTCCAGCCCTACACAGGGCGGAGACATTACTTAAATACACACACACACACACACACAGACACACACACACACACACACACACACACACCCATACACACAGACGCATAGAAAGTGTGCAAACCTGACCATTGGAACAGAAACATCTGAGGGCATTTGGAGGATTCTGATTACCCTAATCTCCCAACCCCAAAAACACACTGGTGGTTCAAGCTAGGAGTCAAAAGCCTCAGGAAAGGCAGCTTAGGCTGCCTCACCAGGTGGAGAGCCCCGATCAGTGGACATAGTGGCTAAGCAAACAGGGCACAGGAATCAAGGACCATATTGACCATTCACGTGCTCCGCCTTGCTGCGACACCTCAGTAATTTTCTTCCTTTCCTCTTTCTTTTCCATATTATATTGTTCTGAAAATAATCACCATTTGTCACCATTGGTGATGGTGAAGTTCACAGACACACGACAGCACTGGAGAGAAGCGGCCGCGCCTGACATGACAGAGAAGGAACAAGAAGCTGGCAGCGGACTTCTCACCAGAATGAGCTCTGAGTTGTGGTTTGGGGTGTTTTTTCCTGGCTGTTTAACCTCAAAGCTGGTTCTCCAGCCCTTTCAACATTTCTGTCAGCGACCCAGTATCAGCTTCACAAGCTCCTTTTCTGCTTACATCTGTCAGGGCAGCTCCTGTTGCTCGCGAATTACAAGTCACACCAGACAACATCTATATGGATGGTGCGCTCAGTCCGGCTCTCCCCATCTCGGACGCACAGCAGAACTGAAGAAAGGAATGCGTTGATAAAAAAGGAGAAATTAAAGACTTACAAAAAGTAACAAGTAGAACTAATAATCAAAAAGCTGCTTCACAACAAAACTAAAACTCTATAAACTAGAAAAGCCACGAGCTAACCTAACCAACAAGGAAAAAGGGGACAGAGCAGAGATTCACAATGACAGGAAAGAAATGCCTCTGGGAAGAGTAAAAATAAACTTTAAAATTATAAGAACGATTTTGTAAAATTATACAACTTTCATAGCAAGACTGAAACAGATACTTTTCTAGGAAGAGTAGAATTTACAAAACCAACTTGGGGACCTATCCGACTTGGAGAGGTCTAGACTAAACAGATCAATCCATAGAAGAAATAGAAAGTTGACAAAGATCTAAACACACCAAAAAAGCATCAGATACAGTTTAGAGGAGAATTCTACCCAAATTTTAAAGTGCTGTTAATTCCAATTGTACCTAAAATATTCTATAATATGGGGTGCCTGGCTGGCTCAGTGTGTTGAGCATGTGGCTCTTGGTCCCGGAGTTGTGAGTTCAAGGCCAATGATGGCTGTGGAGCCTACTTAAAAAAAATTCTAGGGTTGCCTGGGTGGCTCAGTCGATTAAGCGGCCAACTTGGGCTCAGGTCATGATCTTACAGTTCACAGGTTCAAGCCCCGCGTTGGGCTCTGTGCTGACAGCTCAGACCCTGGAGCCTGCTTTCGGATTCTGTGTCTCCCTCTCTGCCCCTCCGCCATGCATACTCTCTATCTCTTCCTCAAAAATAAAAACACATTAAAAATTTGTTTTTAAATTCTAGAATATGACAAACTTCCAAATTTTTGTATGAGTCAATAATATAATATTTATGTCAAAATCCGGTACAGATTTTACAGAAATAAATAAAGCCAAACTTAAACTCAAGCACCAATTTCACTTCTGAATATTGATACAAAAATTCAATGGAAAATAGACACATTATCCAGCAACACGATAAGAAAAACACTCTGTCCAGCTGGGGTTTCTTCCAGAAATGGAAGAATGGTTCAATATTACATAATCCATTAATAGAACTCATTGCTTTGGTAGACTTCATGAAAAAAATCGTATGATCATCACCACAAATACTGGAAAACTAATAAAATTTAACAATGATTCTTTTCACAATGATTTTTGATGGAAAAAAAAACAGGAATACAGGACTCAGTGGGATGCACGACTAGCATGAAAAAAGCATTCTCTTATCCTTAAAGCTATTACCTTCAAAAAACCCCCATAGCTTTACTGAAGCATAATTGACAAAGAACTGCACACAATTAACATGTACAGTTTGAAGAGTTTGAACATAGGCAAACATTCACGAAACCATCGCCTCCAAATTTCCGTGTGTGTGTGTTAAAAACACCTAATACGGGGATACCTGGGTGGCTCAGTCGGTTGGGTGTCTGGCTTCAGCTCAGGTCATGATCTCCAGTTCGTGGGTTCGAGCCCCACGACAGGCTTTCTGCTGTCAGTACAGAGCCTGCTTCAGATCCTCTGTCCTCCTCTCTCTCTTCCCCACCCCTGCTCTCTCGCAAAAATAAATAAACACTTAAAAAAAGAAATACTAAGGAGAAAAAATAATAAAAATGTTTACTTCAGGATTAAGTGTGATTGAGATGGATGAAGATAGAGGTGAGGCTGAGGTTTCCTGAGGGATATTTTAAATATACTTCTCATTTTTCAAACATGTAAACATATTATTATCTATTCGTTAACAGTTTTAAAGGTAAGATAAAAGCATAAGGAAGACGGAAGATCGACTGAACAAAACTGCCCCAAAATGGACCCAAATAAGTATTTAGGATTTAAGGTGCATTTAAGATCATGTTATCGAAACAGAAATACGAGTGGCTCTTACAGATGCAAAAATACACTACCTCACTGATCAAGAAATTCAATTAAGGGCGCCTGGGTGGTTCAGTCGATTAAGCATCCCACTCTCGATTTCGGATCAGACCATGATTTCATGGTTCGTGGGATCCAGCCCCATGTTGGGCTCTGCGCAGTGTGGAGCCTGCTTGAGATTCTCTCTTTCTTTGCCCCTCCCCTGCCCGTGCTCCCTCTCTCTCTCAAAAAAAATATTTTAAAGAAATTCAATGAAAAGAAGATGCCACTTATCTACTCTTGACTTTGCAGAGGTCGAAACATTTCACATGCTACATTTGAGGGGTAGCAGGGAGGGACAACCGGCGCAGCCATGAAGAGAACGATCTGGTGTCGCTTGGCAGTTTATACTAGCATACACTTTGACTCAGCAAGCCCACTTCTAAGAGTCTTTTTTTTCCACAGCATAATTGCACCTGACCACAAAGACCGATGCACAAAGATATGCACTGTAGCGCTGTGCACACACGAGACTAGAAACAAGAAAACGTCTATCGTGGGCGCCTCCCTGCGGTGAGATGCGAAGCTGTGAGAAAGAAGGAGAAATATCTACATGTGCTGGAAGGGACCAACGCCCAAAACATCGTGTTAACAAAGGGGACTATAGAATAGTGAGTAAAATGCTGCCATGTATGCAAAGCAGATGCGTGTATACACATGGAATATACATCTGGACTCTGTGCAGCAGAGAAACCAATCGGCTGCGACAAAGGGCAAGGACGGAAACGGACTTTCAATCATGTGCATATATTCCATAAAAATATACTCTCTGACAACAGACAAGACACAAGTACAGGGGCACCTGGCTGGCTCCATCGGTGGAGCGTGCCACTCTTGATCTCGGGGTTGTGAGTTCAAGCCCCACGTTGGGTGGGGAGCTTATATTAAAAAAAAAGAACAGAGAAGGTATGTACAGAGGAAAGATGACACAACAAATGGTGTCAGATTAGGCGATTAACTTTGTAAGATAAAATTATACCCTCAGCGTTCACTCATATAGATACCAACTGAACTAGAGAAATTAAAAGTTAAAGAAAAAATGAAGCCAGCCAAGGTCATGGTGACCATGTAAATCTGAAACTTTCAACATAACACAGAGGCGGAGATCATCCAAGTATCAAATGCTAAGCACAGATATGAATAAATACCAAGAAGAAATAAAGTAATAAAACAAGAGTTGATTAAACTCAGAAAAGAAATAGAAAGGGCTTCTGTTTCTGCCTAAATGTACAAAGTTGCAAGGAAGGTCCCTTCCGCTCTGACAAGAAAAACTGAACAGAGCAGGGGATCCTCACTTGCTTGAGCTCATCAGAGAGCAGAGGTCGCCAGCACCGGGGCGGGGGGATCCCTGGCAGCAAGCCCCCTGGCAGTGACCATGAGTGCGGACACTTCCTGTTGCTCTCAGAGCCCACACCCCGGAAGACAGACCCGGGCACCCAGCTTTCTTTACTCTTCACTGTAACGACAAGAAACAGGTTCTTGCAATTCAAACAGATATCTGTCAACAGGATTCTCACTTCAGCTGAAGACACACGCTGTTCAACCTGCAACAGAGTTTCTCACTCTTGGCACTACTGACGGCAGGGGCCAAATTCTTCATGGTCATCGCTGCCCTATGCGTATACAATACTCCGCAGCCTCCGTGGTCTCTACCCTCCAGATGCCGGTCACCCCGTCCCCCCCAGGTCTAACAGCAAAACTGTCTCCAGACACTGCCAAACGTCTTCTGGGGAGAGGGTTGACACATTTATACAAAATATATATATTTCTTTTTATCATCTGAAATGCAAATTTACCTTTTTATTTTCTGGGGAAAAGCTCGCCTCCATTGAGAACTGTTGATCTAGATCCTCAAATACCAACATGAGTAGAGAACCAGGGATCACCAAGCATTTGAAGAATATGAAACTGAACTTAAAAAAAAACTCTTCTTCAAATATGTTCTTCTGCCTCAGGGCCTTTGCACTTTCTGTTTCCTCTTTCTAGAAACATACTCCACTAAACATCAGTATGGACGTGAGGGAAGAAGGTGGGACATAATAAATATGCTAGGGAAAATTCTCACAAGATAAGATATAAAGCAAAAATGTGAAAGATGGGAAGGACGCTGAGAAATGTGGTCTCTGCATCACCGCTGACCCTCCAGTGGCGGGAGACAGCGCAGGCTTCCTCAGGCCAGCTCTGAAGCATCTGCACTAACTGCAGCAGCACCCTGTTCATCTAAGTCGCGGCAGTGGGGGTGCCTGGGTGGCTCAGTTGGTTAGGCATCCGACTTTGGCTCAGGTCATGATCTCATGGTCTGTGGGTTCGAGCCCTGCATCAGGTTCTGTTCCCATGGCTCAGAGCCTGGAGCCTGCTAAGGATTCTGGGTCTCCCACTCTCTCTGCCCCTACCCTGCTCACACTCTGTCTATCCGTCGATCTCAAAAATAAGCAAACATTAAAAAAAAAAGTCACAGCAATAGATGCATGGCTACAGGTACCCGTGCTTTAAGCCCCTGGGTTCTGGCCGTGCCAAACTTCAGCTTTATGCCCAAGTTCTTCCAGCGGGAACTGCTTTCGGTAGTTACTAGTATCCAGCTATCTGTCACCTTGCAGCCTTCTATACCTGTGTAAACCACACCCCGTATTGAATCATCTTTGTTGAATACTGAGGATAGTTTCTGTTTTCCTGTCTGCAGCCTGACAGTGTTCACGAGCAGAAGTCGTCCTAGGAAATAAACTCTTACAATGACCTTGAACTACCAACTAGAATTTAGAGCAAAGAATAGTACTGAGAATAAATAAGGTACTTTCCTATTGAGAGAGGGGCTAATTCATCAAGATAAAATAACAATCCTAAACGTGTATGCGAATTGTAACAAACCTTCAAAATATGAGGCAAAGCTGTTAAAACCTCAAGGAGAAATAGAAAAACCCACAATTATAGTGTGAGGTTTCTGTTTGTTTTAAGAACTAAATGCTTATTAAATTTTTTTAATGTTTTTTACTTATTTTTGAGAGACAGAGACAGACACTGCGAGCAAGGGAGTGGTCAGAGAGAGAGGGAGATACAGAACCTGAAGACAGGCTCCAGGCTCTGACCTAGCTGTCAGCACAGACCTCGATGCGGGGCTCGAACCCACGAGCTGTGAGATCATGACCTGAGCCGAAGCCGGACACTTAACCGACTGAGCCTCCCCAGTGCCCCTATAGTGTGAGCTTTCAACACCTGTTTTACTCAGGAAGATAGAGAATTAACAAGGCTAGAGAACTGAGCAACTGCATCAACTCCACCCAACAATGAAATGCACAGTCTTTTCAAATGCCCACAGAACACTTACCAAGATAAACCATCTATTAGGTCAAGTCTCAACAAATTTACAAGGACTCAAATCATACAAAGTATGTTTTCTAACCACAATGAGATGAAATTATGAATCAAAACCACAAATATATTTAGATACTAAACACACAGGTCACAGAAGGAAGAACAAGAGAAACTAGAAACTACCTTGAAGTGGATACAAATAAAAACACAACATGGCACAATTTCCAGAACGCCACTGGAGCGGTGCCCTGGGGGAAATTCATAGCAGCGAAGGTCTGCTTGAAAAAATGAAGGAAACAGGCTGGAGTTTCTGTGAAAAATTAGAAATAGAGCCACGGAAAAAGAAATAGAACTATCATACGATCCAGCAATTCTACGTGTGTGAAGAAAACGAAAACAGCAATTTGTCACCACTTGGGCCGGAGATGAGGCCATCTTGTGAGGGGACAGAAACGGTTCTGAAGCGGACAAGAGTAGGGGTGGAGCAGCGGTAGGTTTACCAGAAATCTGTCTGGCCTCACACTTACAACGGGGGGACTCCAGAGGGTGTGCGTGTGTGTCCCCAATAAAGCTGCCGTTAAAAACCAGTGGAACATGTGGCACCAAGGATGGCGGGCCAGGCAGGACACACTGGAATACTGCATCGAGCTCAATGCATTGATTTGGGCTCAGGTGATCATCCCAGGGTGGTGGTGTTGAGCCCCATGTTGGGCTCTGTGCTGAGCATGAAGCCTGCCTAATATTCATTCCCTCTCTCTCTCTGTCTCTCCCCCTCTGCCCCTCTCCCCAGCTCATGTTCTCTCTCTTTAAAAAAAAAAAAGTAAGAGGGGCTAGGTCGGTTAGGCATCTGGCTTCGACTCAGGGCATGACCTCACAGTTCGTGGGTTCGAGCCCCACATCGACCTCTGTGCTGACAGCTAGGAGCCTGGAGCCTGCTTCCGATTCTGTGTCTCCCTCTCTCTCTGCCCCTCCCCTGCTCACACTGTCAGTCTCTCTCTCAAAAATAAATAAAACATTTAAAAAAATACGAAAGGTCTCAAATCCAACCTGAGGTTCTGCCTACAGTGCGTTTCAGGAAGAGAGCTGGCCGTCGTGCGGCCACTGCGGCTGGAAAGGCGGCCAACGCAAAAGTGCACACCCCATGGTTCCGTTTCTAAGAAATGATCAGCAAAGGCACAACTGCAGACACAGAGAGCATGGTGAAGATTCATTCTCTCTCTTTCTTTCTCTCTCTCTGTCTCTCCCCCTTACTTCAGTTCATGCTCTTTCTCTTTAAAAAAAATCAAAAACAAAAATAAAGCAAAGAAACACAAAATAAGCATCTCACAAAGAAAAGTCCAAGACCAAACGGTTTCACTGGTGAGTTTTACCGAAGATATAAGGAAAAAGGAACAGCGATACAATATCTCTCAGAAAACTAGAAGTGGGGGGTGACACCTCCCAAATCACTTGATGAAGCCAGACAAAGATAGTACAAAGAAGGAAAACTCCAGAACAGTATCTCTCATGGACAAGACACAAATACCCTCAGCAAAATATAAGCAAATTAAATCCAGCAATATAGGAAAACAGTAATGTATTACAACCAAGTGAAGTTTATCCAAGGAGTTTCAGGCTGGCTCAACTTGCAAACATCAACCATCAGAATAAGTCACCATAGTAACAGACAAAAGAAAAAGAAAAAGAAAAAGAAAAAGTATAGTCTTATTTTTGTGGATGCAGGAAAGGCATTTAACAAAATCTAACTCGTAAAAGAAACGTGTCAGCAAACCAGCAATACAAGGGAGCCTCCCTGACTCGATAAAAAGTGACTGTGACAAGGTAAAAGACTCGATGCTTCTCCCCAAAGACCAAGAAAAAGTACAGGATGTCTGCTCACACCATTTCTATGCAACACTGATAGTGCCGCCCAGGCGAGCTATGAACAAGGCTACTGGAACTAATTATGTGAGCTTAGCAACGTTGTAGGATGCAGCGTTAATATGCAGAAATTAATTGACAAACTAATTCTGAAACTGATACAGAAAGCCAAAGGACCTAGGAGAGCCAAACTCAACTGCCTGATTTCAAGAAGTATTATCAAAACAGTACAGTATTCACATAAAGATGAAGAGAGAAATCAATGTAACAGGCTAGAGAACACAGAAAGAAACCTACAGAAATACAACCAATTGATTTTTCACAAAGTTGTGAAAGTGACACAGCAGAGTAAAGATAGTCTGTGGAACAAAAGGAATAAGGGTGCAAGAAAATGGACCACGACGTAAGTCCCACACCGTTGACAAAATTCAACTCCACTGAGTCATTGATCTAAATATAAAATATAAAACTGTGTAAATTTTAGGAAAAAAACAGAAAAATTTCAGGAGCTAGGGCTAGGTGATCAATTCATAAAAGACAAA
This sequence comes from Suricata suricatta, assembly GCF_006229205.1. Classification (NCBI taxonomy): domain Eukaryota; kingdom Metazoa; phylum Chordata; class Mammalia; order Carnivora; family Herpestidae; genus Suricata; species Suricata suricatta. The sequence goes on from NC_043717.1 coordinate 110,572,703, forward strand.
CTGAAAAATGGCATGTGATCAAAACTTTAAAATCATTGCTCTACAAAGATACTACAGACAGAATGAAAAGACAAACTATAGACAGATAGAATATATATGCAAACTATAGATATTCCACAAAGACCTTGCATCCAGGGGTACCTGGCTCTCAGCACAGTTTAGAAAACAAAATGTGATTGTACAAGTCAAGTCCTCAGCAGAATGCATGCTACATACAAGCCATTCAATCAATGTGACTTCTTATCATTCATTATCATCGTCATTACAACATTGTTTACAATTGAGAATATGTGAGGCGCCTAGGTGGCTCAGCGGGTTAAGTGTCTGAGTCTTGATTTGGGCTCAGGTCCTGATCTAGTGCTTCGGGAGGTCCAGCCCTGCATCCGGCTCTGCACTGACAGTGTGGAGCCTGCTTGTGATTCCCTCTCTCTCTCTCTCTCTCTCTCTCTCTGTCCCTTACCTGCTTGTATTGTCTCTCTCTCTCTCAAAATAAGTCAACAAGCAAAACTTTTTAAAAAATAAAATAAAAGTGAGAATATAAAAGAGAAATGCTCATCAATAGAAAACCTGTTCAACTCCGTTATATCTATTTTAAGAAATATTAGGGAGTGGCTTAAGAAATAAAGTGAATTTACATGAACTAATCTGGAAAGATGTCCAGAATTGTGCACAAAGTAAAGTGCAGGACAATTTGTATAGTATGATCTCATTTGTGCAAAAATAAAATATGTTCTGCAAAAATGTTTCCAGAATGATATTCACGGAACTGGTAACAGTTGTTATCCCTAGGGAGGGGAGCAGAATGAGGAGGGGTTGAGAGAGAGGCGGTCTTTCACTTTTTACTCTATTCCTAGGTTGATTGAATCTTTACTGGAATATAGTCCTATATTTTTGTAACAACAACAACAAAAAAAAAACAAACCACGAAAGAAAAGAGTCAACTATCTTTTCAAAGATCAGTGATTAACAATAACTTTCTGATTGCCTTGGCTCTTGGATTCACAAGGATGAAGTAGAAGCTTACCTTGGACTGCAACATTTACTTAAAAATAGACTCAACCTCCATGTGTAATTTAGCATTAACGGAGTGCCGCGTGGTGGCCTCGACGCAGCACAGAACTGAGTCACTGCCCTGGCTGTGCCACTAAAGTGTGTGACGAATGTCAGAAACAGGGACCAGTCTTTTTTTCTCTGTCTCTCTAGCCCTGCAACACGGCTCTTGATTCAGAGTTGGCGCTGGAGCCACGTGAGGAACTGCTCTTCCAGAAGAGGTGGGGATTGAAGGTGGCCGGGCAGTACAGCACCGTCGGGCCGCGGAACTGACCCATGATCGCCATCTAGTGGCATCAAGGGACTCACGCCGAAGCTAGGGATCAGCAAAACAGACTTTCAGGCAGCCTTTAAACAAAACAGCATTGCCTGTGTAAAAGAGAATGAGCCTCAGAAAAACTTCAGAAGCAGTGGCTGAAAGGTCAGGATTTATATCTTGGAGTGTCGGCAAGATGAGGGCTAGGTGCTCCTGTGTCTTAGATCTCCCGCACCAGCGTCCCGTCATCAGATGAGCCGCATACCTACAAACTGTGCCAAGTCTGCGCTTGCCACACCTTCATTACAGCCAAAATGAACCACATACGGTAGGAGGTAAATACCCATGATTTCCCAAAATTGATGAAATACTAATAACCGTTTGTAAACCAGTGTGGTCAGGACACAGTGCAAAAGAAGACTACCAAAAAATCTTCCATAAAGTTTGCCTTCGAGGCGCACTATGTTTGTGAACACACAATGAGAGAAGGTGGTGGTGATGGAGGGGGGCACTTGCGGGGAAGAGCACTGGGTGTTACATGGAAACCAATTTGACGATAAACTATTAAAAAAAAAAAAGAACAATGAAAGGGCACCCCGGTAGTTAACCTAAAAACTCGGCATAGTTGTCTGCTATCTACATGTGAAGTAGAGTAACAGTCCTGTAAAATGTTGTTCCTTACAGGGGCACCGGACTGGCTCCCGAAGTAGGGCATGTGACTCTTGAACTTGGCATTGTAAGTTTGAGCCTGACCTTGAGGGTACAGATTACTTTTAAAAATCTTTGAAAAATTACAAAGAAATGAAACAAGTACGTAAATCTTAAAAAAAAAAATTAACGTTGCTCTGCAGAACAAATACTTTTGCAAGAGTCCTAAGAGTCCCACTGTCTGGTTCAGTGTCAATGGGGAAAGTTGCTCTGAGTAACTTTACGTTCAGAAAAGGGTCCTGTCACCCACTGTGAAAGTACTGACGCATGATTGAATTCTCTATAATTCTGCGTCCTCCGCTGGCACACAGTAGGCGCTTGGAAGCCGAAGCCGTGGGAAGAGAAACAATGGTGACCTGTGGTGGAGCCGGGGCCAGCGCTCCGGGAGCGCGTCCTTTGGGGTGGGCTGCCGCGATCGTCGCGGCGTGCTGAGCAGTGGCGGGGAAGTGGGGCGCGGCGAACGCGGTGGACCCGGGCCACCACCGTCGGCCCCTAACCGGCCAGCGGCCCTGATGGCTCAGTACGTGCACCCCCCCCCCC
>NC_043717.1:110580356-110627908 GCF_006229205.1 Suricata suricatta
CTGTGGCTCAGTCAGTTCAGCGTCTGACCCTTGGTTTCAGCTCAGGTCATGATCTCATGGTTCCTGAATTTAAGCCCCAAGTCTGGCTCTGTGCTGACAGCGGAGAGTCTGCTTGGGATTCCCTCTCTCCCTCTCTCTCTGCCCCTCCCCTGCTCATTCTGTCTGTATCTCTCAAAATAAATGAATCAACTTTAAAATTTTTAAAAAAGTTTTTAACGTTTACTCATTTTTGAGGGACAGAGAGACAGAGCGCAATAGGGGAGGAGCAGAGAGAGAGGAGACACAGCGGAAGCAGCTTGCCCAACTGACTGAGCCACCCAAGCGCCCCTAAATTTCTTTTAAAAAAGAAAAAAAAAATCAACACTGTCCACCATGTTAACAAGGCAAAGAAGAAAAATCACATGCCTACATCAGCTGATGCAGAACAAGCATTTGACAAAACCCAACACTAATTCGTGACAAACACTCTCATAAAAGTAGGAACAGGAGAAGGGCTTCTGCAACTTGTTGAAGGTCATCCACAGAAAAGGTACGACTAAATACTTAATGGTTAAAAACCAGACACTTTTGGGGTGCCTGGGTGGCTCAGTCGTTTAAGCATCCAACTTCGGCTCAGGTCATGATCTCACAGTTTGTGACTTCGAGCCCTGCATCAGGCTCTATAATGATGGCTGAGAGCCTGGAGCCTGCTTTGGATTCTGTGTCTCCTCCTCTCTCTGCTCCCCCCCCCCGCCCACATTCTCTCTGTCTGTCTGTCTGTCTCTCTCAAAAATAAATAAACATTAAAAAATTTAAAAACCAGACACTTTTCTCTGAAGATTGGGAATAAGGCAAGAGTATCTGTTTTCACTATTCTTATTCAACATAGCATTGAAACATCTAGAAGCAAGGTGTACAGATTGAGAAGGAAGAAATGAAACTGTCTCAATTTGCAGATGGTAGAATTGTCTTCATAGAAAATCCCAAGAAATCTACAGAAAAAACTCCCATAACTGCTAAGTGAGTTTTACAAGGCCGCAGGATAGAAGGTCAACACACAAATCTCTTTACACAATTTTGAGGCTTATTAGATAGTAGCGTCAGTAATGAAGGCTGCGTGGTGTTGGTGGAGGAACAGACGCACAGATCAGTGGAATAGATAGGAACCCAGAGGCATCCCCACATGCGTTCCCCAGCCGGTTTTGACAAAGGTGCAAAAGCAATTCAATGGAGGAAGGACCATCTTTTCAATCAATGGTGCTGGAGAAGCTGGTCATCTATAGGCAGAAAGAGAATTTCAACCCAAACGTCACACCTTATACAAAAATTAACTCAAAATGAATCACGTATTTATATGTAACATGTGAGGCTATAAGACTTTTAGAAGACCACATAGGAGAAAACATTCTCAGACACAATCTTTAGAAGAAAAAAATGATAAACTGGACTTCATCAAAATGACTGTTTTTGCTCCTCAAAACACCTTGGGAAGAATATTAAAAGACAAGCAACAGACTGGGAGAAAATGTTTGCAAAGCACATATCTGACAATGGACTCTTATCAAGGATACATAAAAACGTTCAAAATTTAGTAGTTCAAGAAACCCCCAACCACTACTAATCCAATTTGAAAACAGGTAAAGGGTATGAGTAGGATATACAGATGGCGGCAAACAAGCGGATGGAAACACGCTAGTCAACCCAGGACGACGTGCCCCCACGTGCCTCCCCGAACGGCGGAGACTGTTAACCATCAGCAGGATGCCTACATCGGTGCCTGGTCCATGGGGTGAAGGCACCGTGGAAGAAAGAAAGTGGAAACATCTGGTGCTTTGCCTTTCTACCAAAGTGTAAGTGCAAAAAAATATCATATACTTAGGGGGCAATGTCAGAAATTAGTACAAAGACTTGAAAAATGCAGGAAAGGAAATTCCTATCACATCCCCCATTTATTTTTTTATTTAAAAATTTTTTTAATGTTTTACTTATTTTTTAGAGAGAGAGAGAGAGAGAGACAAAGTGAGCAGGGGAGGGGCAGAGAGAGAGGGAGACACAGAATCTGAGCTGTCAGCACAGCCTGTTGTGGGGCTCGAACTCATGAAATGTGAGACCATGACCTGAGCTGAAGGTGGCAGCTTAACCGACTGAGCCCCCCGGGCGTCCCTATCACATCCCCATGTAATTTACTGACTTGCCCAGCGGTTGATGGTCCTGGTGAATATGTTTAAAACAGGGGCCCCACAACCCTTGGGCACTGCTGTCACTGAGAGGTGGGGTTGATGCCCCCCCTTAAGCCTGGATCAGCATGTGACTGCTTGGATCATACGATATCATGGGCCTTCCTGGGCCACGTCACACAAAGTCCTCGTGCTAGGGTCATACTTTCTCTACTGCAGTGCCTGCTTTGGGAGCCCTGAGCCACTAAGTAGAGTCTGACTGCCTGAGGCCGCCATGCTAGGAGGAAGTCCAAGCTGCTGGAGAGGCTGTGTATAGTCGGAGCTCCAGTGAAATCTGGCCTTCCACCTGAATTCCCGCTGTCATTGGAATAATAAAATGTTTGCTTAACATCACTAAGTTTGGGATGGTTTATAATTCAGCAGATTATGCAAAATTCCAACAAGACCCAGTGGAATGTCTGAGGCCGCTGCAGAGATGATTCCAGGGCTGGCGGTGACCAGATGGCCAGAGGCTATACTCTTTCCGGAAGCTTCCTCACTCACATGCCTGCTACCTGTGTTAGGATGCCTATCCTGGCTATTTCATAGGAGTGGTTCTTTCATATTTCATTGTCCCTCTATGTCTGGCTTAATTCATTTGGCATTTCTTTTCATTTTTTTCTTTCTTTCTTTCTACGATTTTATGTTTCAGTAATCTCAACCCCCAATGTGGGGCTCAAACTCACAGCCCTGAGATCAAGAGTCACATGCTCGACTGACTGAGCGGGCCAAGCGTCCCTAGCATTTTGTTTTCAAGGTTCATCCGTGTTGTAGCTTGTATCAGTACTTCCTTCCTTCATATGACTGAACAGTATTCCATCATACGGGTCCACCACATTCTGTCTCTCCATTCGTGTGTGGATGGACGTTTGGGTTGTTTCCACGCTTAGGCTGTGAACACACGCACGCGCATCTGCTGCCACCCCTGCATCTGGCTTTCTTGGGCATCTACACATGGGAATGGAAATGCCGAGTCACACGGCAGCTCAGGATTTCACCTTCTGAGTCACACGGCAGCTCAGGATTTCACCTTCAGTTTCAACCAAGGACTAAAGAAAGTCAGGAGCCTTTCCTCCTAGCAGACTGATCTGTGTGTAGGTCCTACCTTTTATTTATTTATTTATTTATTTATTTATTTATTTATTTATTTTCATTCATATTTCATTTTTTATAATGGGTTTTTTAATGTTTATTTATTTTTGAGAGAGAGAGAGACACAGACAGAGACAGAGAGACAGAGAAAATGACCAAGGGAGGAGCAGAGAGAGAGAGGGAGACAGAGAATCTGAAGCAGGCTCTGTTCTGATGTGGGGCGTAAACTCATGAACCATGAGATCATGATCTGAGCCAAAGGTGGACACTTAACCGACTGAGTCCCCCAGGTGTCCCTAGTTGGTTTTTAATTAAACTTTATTAACCATGAGAACTAATTTCTCTTGCCGTACCGGTTTTGCCAGGTCACATACAACTCAACTGAGCTAACCAGCCACCTGATCAGTCTTAGCTTCAGTTTTGTCCCAAATTCCAGAGGCTTGAGCTGTGATTCTGTTCTCAAAGCTTGGAAAGGGTTTTGAGTAGCACCCTGATGGGGCATACCAGCTCCAGAAAGAAGGGCACCGAGCACCGTGCCTCTCTCTCAGTGGCACAAGCTGGTGGTATATCAACTTGGTTTTCTCTTTGGTGGGCCAATCTCAATATGCCTCAGCCCACTGGATGCCTAGAAACCTCATGGAGGTGGTGGCCCCCCACATTTTTGTGGGGCTTAACTCTAACCCTGTGGTGAACTATTTGCTTCTTCCTATGTAGCAGGTCCAGTCAGCGTGATAGTATTCATGTAACGGACCAGCATGATGTCTTGGGGGACAGTGAGATGATCGAGTCAGTCCCTGGGGACTTAATTACAAGAATATGCCAGAGAATTGAAGGGATAGTTCCACAGGCTTCCTTTTGACTGTTCTGTCCATAATCGCCCTCTGTCCTTGAGTCAAAAAGCCCCTGGAGGAATTTTTCCAGCTCCCAATTGTGTTAATCCAATTATGGAGTCAGGAACTGAGGGAAAAGCCAAGGAGGACCCACAGGGAGAGGGACAAGCCTGGGTCTCCGACCAGCGGACTGCAATGGCATTCTATGTCCCCATGGGGAAGGACGAAGGTGTAAAGTATACATTGTGGCCTCCTGGGGGCTCAGGTCACGAACTCAAGGTTTGTGAGATTAAGCCTCGAGTCAGGTTCTGTGCTAACAGCCCAGATAGAGCCTGCTTGGTATTCACTCTCTCACTCTTTCTCTGCCCCTCCCCTGCTACCATGCACACACACACTCTCTCGCTGAAAATAAACAAATAAACTTTTAAAAAAGTATACGCTAGAGTTAAGTGTACCCAGCCTCATCTTCGCTTGACGGCTCTGAGCCTGTGCACTGACTGGGTCTGGGGTTTGGTGAGGGGCTATGAGTTTCATTGTGGTGACTCGACACAGACTGCCATTCACTAGACCTAGAGTCTTTGTGGTTGGGGTTATACAGACCGTGCTGGCCTATAGGTGGTCTATTAACAGAACATCATGACCAATCAGCCACCACCAAGATCCTTGGGGAGAAACCATTCTGCCACCACTTAGCTTGGGCTGCTTCGGGATCCCATTGTTCCCACTGAGACTGCAAGCCTGTTTCCATGGCAACACCTCTCACCTCCTTTCCCAGATTAGTTTTCCAGAACTTTCACCAAATATGTCTCAGTGTTTTGATTAAAGGAAGGTTCCTTGAGCCCTCTTAGGGGGTGTAGTTAAGGGCTGAGCCAGTAGGTTGCACACGACAAGTTCATTCCAGTATCACCACCCACCCAAGTCTTGGGAGGGGGGTCAGAGACAATGAGTGATGTGAGAAGCTACGGCACAAGGAGAGCTGGCGTCCTCTTGCTCAGTAACTGATTGTTACTGTGATTTCATTAAAAGATCCCCAGGAAAGGCAGGATCAGCCTCATCGGACAGGGGAGGGGGACTGCTTCTGTTGCCAAAGGCAGGTCCATGGTCTTTCGGAGTTCAGAAGACACAGATTCATTAAACAAATCTACTTACTGAGCATCTTCTACGAGCTGGATATATAGCAGTGAACAAAGCAGACAATACACTCCTGGCTTCATAACGCTAACATGCTAGTGAAGAGAGACAATAAGCAAGATTCACTGAAGTAGAGAGGAGAGCAGGTGCAGAAGACCCGAGGAGGGGGAGTGTGCCTGGAGTAGGCCTTAGCAGTCAAGAGGCAGTGAGCCAGGAGTTGGACAGGAGGGGACAGAGCCAGATGCAGGAAGAGACCCGCGGCAGCCCTCACAGACCCTCTGGCCCTTACTCTTAGTGAGATGCTACATTAGTTTCCTGCGGCTGCCTAACAAAGGACCCCAAACTGGGCAGCTTTAAACAACAGAAACTTATTCTCTTACAGTTCTGGAGGCTTGCAATCTGAAATCACTCCAGTCTCTGCGTCCGTCTTCACAGGGTCTTCTCTTTTGCCTGTGTCTTTTCTCTTTTAAGGACACTTGTCATTGGATGTGGGGTCCACCTGGTAATCCAGAATCATCTCATCTTGAGATCCTTAACTTAATTACATCTACAAACACTTTTTCCAAATAAGGTCACATTCACAGGGTCCAGGGATCAGAACACACCTTTCGGGGGGCCATTTCATCCCACTACAGATAGGAAGTCATTGAGGGGTTTGAGCAGGGGAGGGGCATGCCTTGACTTCCAGCTTAATGGCTCTTGCCAGCTGCCCTATTGAGAAGACAGTATAGCTGGAGACAGTAGAAGCAGAGGGCCCTGCAGGAGCCCATTGGAAAAACACAGGAGAGCCAGACTGATGGCATGAGCTATAGTGACACAGTGAAGGTAGTAAAAAACCATCAGATTCTGGGTCTCTTCTGGAAGCAAAGCTAAGAGGCTCTGCTAACAGATTGGATGAAGAATGTTGGAGAAAGATGAAGACCACATTTACTCAGAAGTAATGAACTACCCATGGATTGGTTGATACTGGCGACTTTAGTTATCTATAAAAAGTCAATTTAGATCATTAATATTATTACTGGGGCATACACCGAAATAAATTCTACATAGAATAAGAAGTTAGGTGAGGAAAAACAAATCTAATTTTTAAGCCAGAGTAAAAGACAAGTGAAACATTTCTTTTTTTTAATTTTTTTATGTCTTTATTACTTTATTTTGAGAGAGAGGGAGCCAGGGAGAGGCAGAGAGAGAAAGAGGGAGACAGAATCTGAAGCAGGCCCCAGGCTCTGACCTGTTAGCACAGAGCCCTACACAGGGCTCAAACCCACCGACCATGAGATCATGACCTGAGTCCAAGTCCAATGCTTATCCAACTGAGCCACCCAGGCACCCTGAAAAATCTCTAATTACAAAAATTTTTTAAACATTTATTCATTTTTGAGAGACAAAGAGAGACAGAAGTGCAAGCGGGGGAGGGGCAGAGAGAGAGGGAGTCACAGAATCTGAAGCAGGTTCCAGGCTCTGTGCTGTCAGCACAGAGCCTCATGTGGGGCTCGAACTCAAGACTCTGAGATCATGACCTGACTTCAGTCAGATGCTTAACCGACTGAGCCTCCCAAGCACCTCAAACATTTCGAATTTTTGTATGGCAGAGGAAAATTGGAAGCAAAGCAGCAAGTCATTTGAAAAGATAACAGCAAAAAATTTCATTTACGGTAGCAATAAATAATTAAATAAATCATAACCAGTCAAGTCCACAGAAGTTAGATTAAGAACCGCGGCTTGAGCAGGCCTGGGTGGCTCATTTAAGCCTCGGACTTTTGATTTCAGCTCAGATCCTGATCTGACAGTGCATGAGTTCTGCACTGTTAGTGCAGAGCCTGCTTGGGGTTCGGGATTCTCTGTCTCTCTCTGTCTCTGCCTGTCTCCCGCTCTCTCTCTGAAAATAAGTAAACCTTTGAAAAGTCTTAAAAAAAAACACAAAATCCTGATTGACAGACAGAAGTGTGAGATGAACACCAAAGACAGAAGAGAAGGGAGTTTGGACCAGGATTTGCTGCTTCCTGGCTGTCAGATACTGCAACCATTAAGGGATCTGTGACTACAGAGCCCTTGACATGGAGCCCCCTCGCGCACTTCAAAGCGAGATGTGCTTAAGTGTAAAACACACACTGCCAAAAAATGTAAAATATCCCATTCATAATGTTCCGTATCGCTTATATGTTGAAATGAAAATATTTCGGACCACCGGGTTAAACAAAACTCGTTTTTAAAATCAATGTCACCGTTTTCTTTTTTTTTGTCACGTGACTGTTGGAGAATTTAAAAGTCCACAAGCAGCTCGCCCAGTATTTCTATTGGCCAGCGGCGCTGTAGGTGGATGGGAATTGCAAGCAGCAAAGAATTCAACCTCTCTGTGCCTCAAAGTCTTCACTTTCAATCGGAACCGATCCGATACCCAACCTTGAAGGGTCGGTGAGAGGAAGCAATTAGCTGCTGTTAACAGAGTGCTCGCGGGACACCCAGGTGCCTAAGCCCGAGTTAAACCCAGTGACAGTCGGTGATCCGGGCCCAGGACCCCTCCCACAGCTTACGGGCCGCCGGGGCGGACTGCGCATGCGCGCCCCAGCCAGGCAGCCCAGGGCAGGGCGAGGCCCAAGGCGCACGCGCGTGCGCGCTACCGCCGTGGGGGCAACCCAACCAATGAAATTGCGCAGGCGGCCTGCGCGCGTCCCGGGCTGTGCTCGCAGAGTGGGGCCCCGCCCCCGCCGCCCCATGAGTCGGTGCGCTCTGGGCGTCATGGAGGTGGGTGGGGCTTAGTGGTGAGGCCTGAGGGTGGCGGGAGTCTGTGCTCGCTCCTTCCGCGGTGTCCCACGCTGCTCGCACGGTGTGCGGGGCAACATGGCGGACACGGAAGGTAAAGTGTCGTTTCCTCGTGGGTGGTGGGGCCGAGTACCGGCTCCGCCGGCGCGGAGAGCCGGGGTGGGAGGGTGGCGGCGTCAGAGGCCGCGCTCCCCGCCGGTTTGCCGCCAGTCGTGCCCCGTGGCCGCCGGGCCTCCTGCTGGCCTTCCTTTTGGCCTTGGCACTAAGGTGACGGCCGGAGATGGAGAGGTGCTGGGAGTGACGTGGCTCTGCGAGGCCCGGGCCTTCCTTCGATGGCATGGCCGCCTGAGGGCCCCGGTCGTCGCCGAAAGGCGTCGGTCGCGCTGGCGACCCCGTGGTGACAGGAGACCTGGCCGTACCTGTGCGGCCGCCGGCCCACGCGCTCCGGTCGGCGCCCCGCGCAAAGGCGCTGGGAAGAGGCCCTGGCAGGAGAGGGGCGCAGGGGCTTGGGCGTGCGCGCAGCCCCAAGCGCAGGGAAAGTTGTACCGGCCGGGGACGGGGAGGGGGCGGTTGCGTGGTCACGCGGGGAACTCGGAGGCCCTTGGCCCGGGCGCTCCTGCGGCAGATCTCAGCCCCGCTACGGCCACGTGGTGAGCCGGAATGGAAGCCGACATGTGCGACTGTCGCGGTCGGGTGCCGGGCCGTGCCGCCCACGCGTTTGGCCTTTGCACGCTCGGGTTTTCCCAGTAATTCCTGATCAAACATTCAATGCCTACGAGCTCTGATTTCACTCTCTATTTGAAGCTCCGCTGCCCTTATTTTTGGGAAAAACCCCCAAATCTCGAGTGTGTGTGTTTATTTTCAGTGTATATTGTGCCGAAGAAACATAAGAAGAAAAAGGAGCGGAAGTCGTTAGCCGAAGAAGATGTAGCAGTGAGTAGGAATATGTTTTGCTTTGCTTTGACTAAAAGGAAACTGTTACATAGGCAACAGTTACATAAAACAACTGTTTTTACAAGTCTCCAAGGAATGGGTTGAGCTTGGGCTGCTGTGTGGGAAATCCACACCCTAGTCACCTGGGTCTGGGGCGCGTGCGCTGCATGGTGTTGGCACAGCGGCCGCGCTCTCTGAAATGCTTTTTTATCCCACCCACAGAACCACTATTTCTCTTTCTCTTTTAAGTACCTGTCCCCATCTTGGTGGCACTTCACTTTTCTGGGATCCTGTTCAATTTGGGGTTTTTTTTTTAATTTTTTTAATGTTTTGTTTATTTTTGATAGAGAGACAGAGCATGAGAGGGGGAGGGTCAGAGAGAAGGAGACACAGAACCGGAAACAGGCTCCAGGCTCTGAGCCAGCGGGCTCGAACCCACAAACATGAGATCTGACCTGAGCCGAAGTGGGAGGCTTAGCCGACTGAGCCACCCAGGCGCCCCCATTTTGGGTTTTTTTTGGCGTTCCCATTGAAGATGAATAGAGACCACCTTGTTTTCTATTTAAAAGGCTTAGACTTCTGTGGTAACAATGGGATTGTTCAGTCACGTGGGAGGTCTAATAGGGTGTGTTTCTGTCCCGTGTAAGGAGATACAACATGCTGAAGACTTTCTTATCAAGCCTGAATCCAAGGCGGCTCAGTTGGACACATCTCAGTGGCCACTGTTGCTCAAGGTATGTGGCTAAGATTATGCATTGGATCAATGCCTGGCTTTTACTTTATTAAGTGTTAAAATGTTCAATTAAAAGTAATTAGCGCTAGCATCCTTGACCTTGGAAATGGCAGATGCAGTGTAAACCAGTGTTTTTCATTGTGTCTGACATGAAGGACCAGGGTTTGGTTTGGTTTGGTTTTCATGTCCGTGCACGTAACGCTGTACATACAGTTAAAATGTCATGTCAAACTGCCATCAAAGTTTATAAATAATTAGTTCTCAGTTTTTTTTATTTAACTAGACTTTGTAGACTCCATACTAGTTTGGTTTAGTGCTTGAGAACAGCATGGGCTTTGAAGTGAGACCAGTTTGAGTCAGGCGGTGTGTGACTTTGAGCGGTCCATTTAACCTCTGAGGTGGTTTGCTCGTGGCCTGTTTCATTGAGAAGGCAGTCTGAGGGCTGCAGGGGGCAATCCCTGAAACGTGTTTCTCTATAGTGCCTGGCATGTAACGTGTTCTCTAAAAAATTGCCGACCGTTGTGGTGGGTATTAAATAGGCTGGCTCAGTGATGAGTTGAATTACAAGTTTCACAAACAACTTGGTGGGTGCCAGGTATGAAATTAGGAGAAAAAGCTAGGATTGAGAAAGTCACTCAGGATGCCTGTTGACAAAACGTTGTAATAAGCCAGTGTATGTTAGGTAAACAAATACGGTTTGCTTATGTAATTCAGCACAGTTCAGCTTCCGCTTGGCCAGGTGGGTCTACCGTTGCATCTGTTTTTCCGTTCCAGGTTCTGGGGTTATGCTGGTGAACTGGGTGGGCCACAGCCCCGACCGTTGTGAGACATAAAATCCAGGGTGGGAGGTAGACAGTTAAAAAAATAATTGCTATTTGTGGAAGCACCACGATGAAACTGAACTGGGTGATGTGAAAGGTGAGCTTCCGTTGAGGGGGGCTCTTAGGCCCCTGTGGTTGAGCCCGGGAAACGAGAAACGTTGCCAGTCCTGGTACCCCCAAGAGGCGGTTTCTGGTGACCGACTTGCTGTGAGTCCTGCGCCCGGGGGCGATCTCTGCAGTGTGTGAGGGGGCTTCCCGGCGTGCCACGCGACGTCATGAAAGCAGGAGCAGAATCCAGCTTTCTGAACTTGCAGGTTAACCATGTCATGGTCGATACTGCTGCTGACTCTTGTACATGCGTTAATGGTTTATTAGGTTTATTCTGTGTCGTATCTTGCTTCCCAGAATTTCGATAAGTTAAACGTAAGGACGACACACTATACACCTCTTCCTTGTGGCTCAAATCCTCTGAAGAGAGAGATTGGGGACTATATCAGGTAAGTGTGTTGGGAGCAAGCATTGCTGAGACTTTTTGTTTGTTTATTCATTTTTGAGAGAGAGAAAGAGAACAGAGCATGAGCCTGAGAGGGTCAGAGAGAGAAGGAGACACAGAATCTGAAGCAGGCTCCAGGCTGTGAGCTAGCTGTCAGCACAGAGCCCGATGCGGGGCTCAAACCCAAGAACCGTGAGATCATGACCTGAGCCGAAGCCGGATGCTTAACTGACAGAGCCACCCAGGCGCCCCCAGACTTCTTTTCAAAAGGAACTTTTCGGGTGTGCCCGGCTGGCTCAGTCGAGAGAGCATCTGACTCTTGGTCTTTGGGTCATAAGTTCGAAACCCACATTGGACAGACTTTTCTTATAAAAAGACCTTTTCACGTCAGTTATTCAAGGAGGCAGTGGTATTTTAGAATGGTGGAGAATTGCCTAAATATGTAACCTGTGCCCATCGAACTTTTTTCCTCTTCAGATGTACTGTTTATTAAAGGGCCAATGATGATGGCACAGTGATTTCTTTTCCCTTTTAGGACAGGTTTCATTAATCTTGACAAGCCTTCCAACCCCTCTTCACACGAGGTGGTGGCATGGATCCGCCGAATACTTCGGGTGGAGAAGACAGGCCACAGTGGTACTCTGGATCCCAAGGTGACTGGCTGTCTGATCGTGTGCATAGAGCGAGCTACTCGCTTGGTGAAATCGCAACAGAGCGCAGGTACGTGGACGAGGTGACGCAGAGGCAGCCGCTCTGATACTGGGACGCTTCCTACATTGCCTTTCCTTCTGTTTTTTGGCCCTTGGAAATTTTCATCAGGAGAATCCCCCATACTTGACCTTCCAAGGTTTTTTCTATTCTTTTTGTTTTCCTTAAATGCATATTTATTTTGAGAGAGAGAGAGAGAGCGCGCGCGCATCCCCAGCAGGCTCCACACTGTCAGCGCAGAACCTGATGCAGGGCTGGAACTCAAGAACTGTGAGATCATAACCTAAGCCAAAATCAAGAGTCAGACGCTCAAGTGAGCCACCCAGGCGCCCCAAAAAGGATTTTTGCTGAGCAGGCTGTCCACTGGGTGTGCCAGCCGTCCCTTTCTGCATGCTGAAAGTTGAACGCCCAGTGAGAGAGAGCATGTTCAGTCTTTTCCCGAGTCCAAACCATGAATTTTGTCTTGATGGAGATTTTACAGAGAGAGATCAAATGGCCTGCTTTTCCTGTTACACACAGTGTAACTATGAGTGTAGTTTTAAAAACACAGAAAACTCAGTGGCCACACCTGACTACTCTTTTGTCATTTTTCAGGCAAAGAGTATGTGGGAATTGTCCGGCTACACAATGCTATTGAAGGGGGGACTCAACTTTCTAGGGTAAGTCTGATTACAGGGAGGGCGTATTTTCGTGACTTGGGTGGCTGAGCCTGTAGACATCTGGAGACAGATTGGCTCTTTCCTGGCTGTCCCGTCGCGTGCCCTTCCCGGCGGGTGGCCCGAGCCAGCCTGCCCAGGTGGCTGCACGCGGCGGGGCCCTTCTGGCTGTGCCGCCTCTGAGGAAGAGGCTCTTACTAGCACCGCATCCTCCCTTTGTTGTTGAAGAAAGAAGCAAAAATGGAAAGGGCATTCTAGGTCTTATGTGATTGCAGGATACCGTGTGTCCGTTGTGTCCTCAGCCTGCCACAAGAGTCCCTTCCTCTTACTCGAGAGGCTTTATTTGGGTTTGTGCTTATTCTCAGGCCCTAGACACTCTGACAGGTGCCTTATTCCAGCGACCCCCACTTATCGCCGCAGTAAAGAGGCAACTCCGAGTGCGGACCATATATGAGAGCAAGATGATCGAGTACGATCCGGAAAGAAGATTAGGTGGGTCCTTAGGCCTTTGCGGAACTGAGCTGACATTGACACAGTATGTAGACAGGAGTGCTTTTTTTTTTTTTTTTTTTTTAAAGAGAGGGCTTAACTGGGGGCGGGGGGAGAGCGTCTGAGGCAGGCTCCACGTTCAGTGTGGAGCCTAATGAGGGGCTTGATCCCACAACTCTGGGATTGTGATCTGAGCCGAAATCAAGAGTCGGACGCTCAACCAGCTGAACCCCGCAGGTGCCCTGGGAATGCACTGCTGAGAACTAGATTCTCTCGTTAAAAATAGATGCTCTTAGTATATGGTGTGATCAGGGCCTGTTTCTATTGTTTTTAGTCTTGCTGGCTCAGACACACAATAACTCTGGGTTTTTCAGTTAGCCATGTGTTTACTTTGGAAAATGTATTACATTCGTAATGTAATACATTAATACATTCAGTACAATAAATGTATTACTTTTAGGAATCTTCTGGGTGAGTTGTGAGGCTGGCACGTATATTCGAACTTTGTGTGTGCACCTCGGTTTGCTGCTGGGAGTTGGTGGTCAGATGCAGGAACTTCGGAGGGTGCGTTCTGGAGTCATGAGTGAAAAGGTATGCCACTCTGGGCTACAAGGTTTTGTTCGTTTGTTTGTTTTAGCGTTTGCTTATTTTTCAAGAGAGGGAAAATGTGAGCAGGGAGGTACAGAGAGAGAGGGATACACAGAATCTGAAGCAGGCTCCAGGCTTCAAGCTGGCAGCACAGAGCCTGATGCAGGGCTCGAACCCACAAGCTGTGACATCTTGACCTAAGCCGAAGTCAGCCACCCAACCGATTGAGCCCCCAGGTGCCCCCTAGGCTATAAGCTTTAGAGCTGATATCTTCCCACCCCTGAGGGAAGTCCACCTGCTTCACATCCTGGAAAAGGTGATTTCCAAAGTGTTGAGTTCAGTTCAGGGCAGCTCCCCTGTTCTGTTAATTAAACTTTGGAACATTGAAACCCGGGCTGTGGGTGATGATTGGATAGAAAGCATTACTCTGTTCAGTTTGGTCCCACAGCTGACAAAAGTGCTGACATTTAAGTGCGTCAGCAGTTTACAGATAACGTGGAAGATAAGTGATTGGGAAGAGACTAAAGACTAATGAGTTTGGACTAAATTCATTCATGTTTTAGTTTGGGGTCTGTTGGGCTACTTCAGATAAGGGACACTGAGCAGTTTCTGTGTGTGGCTGTTGTTCAGGACCACATGGTGACGATGCACGACGTGCTTGATGCCCAGTGGCTATATGACAACCACAAGGATGAGAGCTACCTGCGGCGAGTCGTTTACCCGTTAGAAAAGCTCCTGACGTCTCACAAACGGCTGGTGATGAAAGACAGCGCGGTAAGTGGTGGCTGCGCGGCCGCAGTGGGTAAAACGTGACCCCCGAGAGGAGGTCTGGTCTGCACTCAGAAACCTCATTCCGTGAAAAGATTAGAAACATGCCGTGAGCTGTTTTTCTTTACCTTTATTTTTCCCCTCGTTCTGTAGATTGGACTCTGGATTCTCTTAGGTTTTTTTGTTAATACGCTTTCACATCAAAATAAGGCAAATTGATGAAACGTTTACTTTGAGTTCTCCCAAAGTAGACTGTCAGTGGTACATAATTTCTACTTTCCCATAACCTTGTTGTTCTCCATGTGCTTAACAGACCTTGATATAGTTAATTTATTTTGCAAGAGACAGAGCAGGGAAGGGATGGGAGAGAGAGAATCCTGAGCAGGCTCCGTCCCACAAACCATGCAATCCTGACCTGAGCTGAAATCAGGAGTCCAGCACGGAAGCAGCTGAGCCTCCCAGGCGCCCCAGAAACCTTGTTATATTTAAATTGTTGTCAGAAAAGGTTTTTTATTGGGAGTAAAAGCTGAGAAGAGCATTTCAGAGAAATGATAATATAATTTTTTTTTTTTAGAGATTTAAGTAATTCCTACACCCAACATGGGGCTGGAACTCACAGTCCCAAGATCAAGAGTCACAGGCTCCACTGACTGAGCCAGCCAGGTGCCCTGAGAGTAGTTCTTAACGGTCTAATTAATTACATCAGGGACAAAGGATAGCACTGTTGAGGATGTTTGATGCATTTAAAAAATGTGTATGTATTTCTGAGAGCAAGCAAGAGAGTACGTAAGCAGGGGAGGGGCAGAGCGAGAATCCCAAGCCGGCCCCATGGTGTCCGCACAGAGCCTGACATGGGGCTCAGACTGAAAGCATATCATGACCTGAGCTGAAATCGAGTCAGATTCTTAACTGACTGCACCATCTAGGTGCCTGTTTGATGCATTTTTTGCACGTCATGGTTCATAAGAGACAAAAATAACAGACGTGTGCTAAGCTGTGCTATTGTAGTTGAAAAAACTTCATCATGTGAAACAACAGCAGAAATGTCATAAACCCTCCTTATGCTGGGGTCAGATTGGTGCCCTCTGGGTGCATTGAAGGGGAAGAGGGTCCGCAGGAGAGACCTAGGTAAGTAAAGGCCAGATGGCATCAGTCATGGACCTTCTCCACCGCCTCCCCCCACCCCAGCGAGGTGGCCATACTAACCTGCGTGTGACGGAGCCCCAGGCCTTGGTACTCTTGCGTGCTGGTTACTTTGGAGGCCTGTTCATAGGCCAGCTCTCCCAATAAAGCAAAAAGGGCTTCCGTTTCTGTCAGGGATTTCCTCCGGGATAGAAAGTAGAGAAGAGTAAGGAAGACGAAGGCTGGGTTTTGGTCGAAGACAGATCCCTTTGACGTCCCATGGACGCACGAAGAGTGCCCCCTACCGTCTGAGTCGATGGGGATAAGGTGGCTGGGCCACAGCGGCCGCTTGCTTCACACACCAGAATGCAGCCGTGGCGCTCGGTGCCATTAGCCCCATCTTTCGGGTGGCGGTCCACGTGCAGGTCCACCCCTCGAGTTCTTGCGCGCTGGTGCGGGGTCGGGCGGAGGGCGCCGGCCGCGACCTGATGCACGACGCCGTCCGTGTAGGTGAACGCGATCTGCTACGGGGCGAAGATCATGCTTCCGGGAGTTCTCCGGTATGAGGACGGCATCGAAGTCGGTCAGGAGATCGCGGTCATCACCACCAAGGGGGAAGCCGTCTGCGTGGGTAAGAGGGCAGCGTGCGCTGGCTCCCGCTGCGCCGGTGCGGCCAGGCCCTGCCCCTCAGGCTCCTGGGGTCACTGTGTTGTTCCGGCAGGGACCTGATGACAGGCTTTCCTTCTGGCGCACCTGACCCGAGTGAAGTGAATAGGTCCGATTTAGTCGTTAGGACGACTGAGGCTCGAGGAAGCGTGGATTCTTATGTGATGAGTGCGAATAGGGTTTAGACTGATAATACGCTTTCAGAGGCAGCTTTTCTCCCAGTGAACATTCTCAGCAAAGGAAGCCTCGATTAAAGCAGTCGAGCTTTGAGTTTTCTTTTTCTAATTTTGTTAAAATGTTTGTTAATATTTGAGGACAGAGAGAGGGAGACAGAGAATCCGAAGCGGGCTCCAGGCTCTGAGCTGTCAGCACAGAGCCCAGTGCAGGGCTTGAACTCATGAGCTGTAAGATCATGATCTGAGCCGAAGTTGGACGCTTACCTGGCGCCCCGAGTTCTGAGTGGGTTTGTGAGAGTTCTGTAAAAGGCTGCAATTAGGGCTCATTGCCGACCACTCTTCGTCTCTTTCCCACACCTCTAGCTATTGCATTAATGACCACAGCAGTGATCTCTACCTGTGACCATGGTATAGTAGCTAAGATCAAGAGAGTGATCATGGAGAGAGACACTTATCCTCGGAAGTGGGGTTTAGGTCCAAAGGTAAGTGGGACTCGGTGTGTGCCCCACTGGTTATGTTTTCATTTTGGGGTGTTGACTGTTCACCTGGGTGGTTCTTGAGTGTGTCCTGTGAGCACAGCCTTGCATTGTGCTGGGTTCTGCTGAGTTGGTGGTAAGTAGAAATGGGCCCATCTCTGACCTCAAGATTTTCGTGTAACGGGCAAGTAGATCGGTGTCAGTCCTGTTGCACAACTAATGGTGAATTTCAGCCAAAATGGCCTGTCATGAAGTGCAGAGAGGTGCCTGGCACCTTGGGGATCCAAAATGCGGGAGTCCTGGTTGGGGGGTCCTGGGTGAGAGTGATTTGCTGGAGCCATGCCGGGGTGTCGGTGAGAGAAAGTGAGGGGAGAGTCTGGGCAAGCTGGGGTAGCATGCGCAAAGGGCTGATGGCTGAGGAAGGAGGCGGGGGAAGGGGCCACGAGAGGACACCTCAGGCTCTCCCTGACCTGGTGGGCTTCGCGAGGAGCGTGCAGCCTGAGTGAGACTCAGGGGAGGAGCGTCCTGTGAGCGCTTGCAGTGTCTGCTTCACGTAGTGACACTGTTCTGATATTGCAACCCTGACGGTCTGCCAGGCAAGTCAGAAGAAGTTGATGATCAAGCAGGGCCTCCTGGATAAGCATGGCAAGCCCACGGACAACACACCTGTCGCCTGGACGCAGGAATACGTGGACTACAGGTGAGGGCGGGGCGTCTTGGAGCCCCGGGGGGCGGAGAGCGCAGTGAAGCTTTCATGGGCTGCAAGGGGGGCGGGCGTGTGGCCCCGAGGGTAGGTGTGGCACGGGCGGGGTGGGGGGGCTGTCCAGAAGTCCAGATGGGTGCCTCGACTGCAGGTGAGCACGGGGCAGGGTGGGGGGTGGCAGGCAGGGCAGAAGGCTGCCAAGCGCCTGGGTGCGCCGTGGGGGGAGACTTGCTGAAGGCGGGCAGGCCGGCAGGAGGCTGCGTGTCAGCTCAGGAGGCCTGGGGGCCGCAGGTACTGCCCTGGCCTGCCCAGGCCGGCGAGGGGGTGGGGCCTGCGTGGCAGACCTGTAGCCTGGCCCGCGGGGCCCTTGAGGGAATTGCTCCGAGAGTGGGGAGTTCTGACGGTTTGTCAGTATTTGGATGATTCCTCTCACTGCCTGAAAGCTGTTCAGTGCCTCTGACCCATTGCTCTCTCTCTTTCAGTGACCCTGCCAAGAGAGAGGTGGTAGCCAAGGCAGTAAAAGCCCCACAGGAAGTTGCTGAAGTGGCCAAAGCCCCGAAAGTAGTCAACGAAGCAGTGAAAACCCCAAAGGTGAGGATGTGCGGGGACCGGTCCACAGTGTGCTTCAGGAGAGGGCTGTTTGGCCCGGGCTGAGGACCGTGATGTCGCTGTCTGTGGCGGCTCAGCACGACAGGCTCTCGGCCCCCCGGGGGCATGCGTGACACCGCGGGCCCCCGGCCACATTCCCCGGTGTGGGGGGGGGAGGGACTGCATACTTGGGGCCTGGCCAGCAGCCACGGAACAGCGGCCTCCCATGACTGGCATCGGAGCAGAGGCGGGATGCCAAGTCATCCGGGACCGGCTTCCGGTGGCTTCCTGTGTAGGTGGGAGTCCGTGTTAAGTCCTCAGTAAGCTGAGGCTCTGTTGGGTTTGTCGCATTTAGGCCCTTTTCTTACTGAATCTTTCTCATCCGTGTTTGCCCAAGACCTAACACGTGACTGATTATCCCCACCTTAGCGGAAGCGAGAGAGTGAAAGTGATGAGACATCGCCACAGCTGATCAAGAAGGAAAAGAAGAAGAAGAAGGAGAAGAAGGCCAAAGCTGGTGTAGACAGTACGGACAATCCGGGAGATGGGGTGTGTAGAAATGTGGTCAACACGCCAGGGGTGGAGGCCATGCTGCGCGTGCCATCCAGCAGCCCTGGGGGCGCGCCGAGGCCGACCCCACCTTCACCTAGGAGCATACTGCTGGCGGCAGGGCGGGTGGGGGGCTGAGGGGCTCAGGAATTTGTCACGTGTAAAACTGTCATGGAGCAGCCTCGCCGGTCAGCTTCCAGAACTTCCCTAACTTGGTTCGGCAAAGAGAGACTGTGAGGCCGTCTTGTTTTTGCAGGACAGCGACGCCAGCAAGAAGAAGAAGAAGAAGAAGAAGATCAAAGTGGAAGTGGTTTCTGAGTAGTGGAGACCACTTTAAGTCCAGTGTCTGGTTGGGAGGAGAAATTAAAGCCTTACTGAGAAAACCAGTCCTTTGGTACCTGAGGGAACGGACCGCAGGCCCCAGGAAGGGAGAGCGCCCCAGCACGTCTTCCCGCTACCTGAGGGCTCCACGGGGTCGCCCGGGGCGCTCATCCCATCCTGTCCTGTTTTAAGGACACGGGTGAAGGAGGCGGATTTGATGCCACCGGCTCCTGTGCTTGGAAGAGTCGGGAACGCTCTCCTTCAGACCCAGCAAGGCCCGGGCGCCAGCTCGGCTGTTCTCGGCGGCAGTTTGAACACCCTTGCGCTCTCCTGATTTGCCCCCACCCCGGCTCATCAAGTGTCC
Source organism: Suricata suricatta (assembly GCF_006229205.1). Taxonomy (NCBI): domain Eukaryota; kingdom Metazoa; phylum Chordata; class Mammalia; order Carnivora; family Herpestidae; genus Suricata; species Suricata suricatta. The sequence continues at coordinate 110,599,522 of NC_043717.1, forward strand.
GAACGTTGCTCAATGAAATGGTGCAGAGCAAGTAAAACCATGGAACTGAGCCTCGCTGCTCACTGCGCAGATCAATTGTCCCTCCCGTGTCCTGTGAGGACAGGGGTCTGTTTTGGCGTCAGAGCAACCTCTGTCACCCCGTCTTCCCCTGCCAGTTTCCAGTCCACGTGGTCTTCTGTGTACTTGTTGAGAACCGCGTGCACCTGGATCCACCTGCCTACGTGTGTTCGTGACAGATGCTAGGAACTGCTCGACGCTTTTAACCCTCCTTTACTTTCAAAGGATGCAATCACTCGCTGCTGGGAGAAGGTTGTAATTTTTACCTATTAAACTGTACTTGTTTTTAAAAGTATTCTTGTGTTTTCTGATTGTTGGGGACCTCAAACTAGTGGAATAAAAAATACATTTTGATCCAAAATCTAGGGAACTCTATGCTATGTCCTGTTTGAAGTTTGATGCTTATTCGGTGGTTTCTTTTCGGTTCTGTGCCTTGGCAACGTTCATCTCGGGGCCTGTTATCTGACAGGAGACCAAATATTCTGGAACTGCCGTTCAGGACATTGACTAGATGAAAAGGGGGGGGGCTTGTCACGGATGGGGACCTGGAGCGTGGCCCGGGGCTGGGTTTTCCTCCACTGAGTGAGGTCAGAATGCAAGCCTCCTGCACGCAAGTCCCGGTAGGAAGCTCTGTGCCCTTAATGGGTTCTCGTCCAGGAAGGGAGCGTTTCGTGTATATGTCTACATGTACACGGGTGTCTGTGGCCCCAGCAGCTGCGGCGAGAACAAGGGAGTGCAGTTTTCATGCTGGACACAGTGGGACCTGGGCAAGCGGCTGTGGGAGCCCTGAAAACCAGGGCTGGAGAAAAGCCGCTGAAAGGAGCAGCTGGTAGGAGAAAAACACCTTAAATAGACGTGAGTGTGCGCACTTCCCCCATGGAGGACAAGTAGGAGGAGCACACCTTTGTTCCCAAAGTTTTCTTAAGATGTTTGTGTGTACATGTGTGTGGGCATGTGTCTGGTCCGAGTGCTAGCACCGGGTCATGCTCTGCCCAGCGCGCGCCCACCGCTCGGGGGTTGGGTTATTTTGACCTCTAGGCTCCAGACTGTCCCGTGCTCCAGAGGAGAGTTAGGAACCCAGCAGAGGCGGCCGCCTGGGGAGCTGAGAGCAGGCGGTGCAGGCCCCCTCTCCAGAGCCCTGTGCAGGGGACACACATGCAAGGAGTCACCAGGTGTTGGCATTTTAACACGACAACATTTTTATTGCTTTTGAGGCTTTCCCTAGAGCAGACGTCCTCCTATTGCACAGCTGATTCATTTTGGCATTTTAGAAAGTTGAGGCTGGGGTTACAAATGCTTCCAAGAGCAATGAAATAAATGCCCAGAGTAATTAAAGGTGAAGGCGCACAGGCTTTAAAGAACAAGGTGTGTTGCTTTTCCTCTCTGCGCATCATCTTTGATCAGCAGTTGTGTTCTGGACAGGACTTTCGGCCTCAGATTTCCAGAGAGCCTTCTCAAGCCGTGATCACAGGGGCTCCACCTAGCAGGAAGGTCAGAGCCCCACCAGGAGCCTGCGCCAGCCTGACGCCCACTGGCGGAAATAGGATAGGAGCGGAGTGCGGGAAGCTGACAAAACCAGGGAGCGTCCCCGTTTGTCCGAAAGCAAGGAGAATGGAGCTCACGGCACTGGAGAAGAGCGTGTGGGTCCCCCCACTCTGCAAGGTCAGTAAACCCAGGAGACGGGCACCCACTGTGGAGAACTGCACGCCTGCTCAAAGGCTTCTTGCAGTTTCTTCAGGGTCTCATCGACGCCATTGTTGACCAGCGAGAGGTCAAAGTAGTGCGCGTACTGGCTGCGGATGGCCTCGGAGTCCTTCTGCAGCTGCTGCAGGGCCTCCGTCTGCAAAGAAGAGAGCACCATGGGTGAATTGGGCACTGCACGGCCGTCCCAGAGGCCCGAGGCGGCGTGTCACTATGTGCCGCTGTGACTGCTGCCTGGCCCAGAAGCACCTGCCTGCAGACTTGAACCCTGCAGCCCTTCCTTGGGAATGCTACCAGAGCAGGGCCCATGAGGCAATCGATCCAGAACACTGCAAGTCTTCGCAGATCTTGATGCAACCCTGACTGTGAAGACTCACACCTCTGAAGACCAACAGCTACACTGAGGCGGCGTGGACTCGAGCAGCACCCGCGGTTCGGGCCTTTGAACACAGCCCTTCCCACAACCACCACAGCTACAGTCCTGGACCTCTTTCCAGAATCCCAAACCTGTGTCCACAAAAAGACTGAGCACTGCATATAAGTAAAAATGTTTGTATAGCAATGAACACTAAAATACATGCCAACCCGGGACAAACTATTTGCAACTGACACTCCACAGGGCTAGTTCCTCTCCTGCAGAGGTCCTCGGAGTCACAAAAAGGCCCAGAAGCCGTGGACATCGGCAGTTCGCAGAGAAGGTGACACAAACAGGCCTCAATAGTCCAATGAGCTACTCAACCACTGGCTGTAGAGGACGTAACTGCAAGACTGCATTTTTCCGTTAGACGGGCCAGAAAGAAACCTTGGAGAACAAGGTCCCAGCACACGGAAGCAAGCACTGTCGCAGGTAATTTGTCTCCCAATTCTCAATTCCCACTGCACACATCTTTGCAGCTGGCATCCCTGCCCGGAAGTTCTCCTATGCTTATACTGCACGCACGTGAAATGGCCTATGTACAGACCACTGGCGGCAGCATACTTCAAAACGGTCGCTTTGAAAACAACCCAAACGGCCTTCAAGAAGGAAGCAGCGAGCCTGAACAGTTACGCCACACATGCAATGGGGGACCACGCAGCTACTAAAAAAGACAGAAGAAGGCGTCTACACAGTGACACAGCGAACAGGCCGGAGCAGCGAAGCACATGGAAGATGGCGCGGAACGGGTAGGAGGAGCCCCTCCTCCGCCCCCACAGCCACACACACCCCAGGGTGTGCTCGGGGCCGCCTCCAGTAGCGCTGCTTTGCCCCACTTTGAGCCCACGTTGCGCCTGCGCGGGGATCTGCCACCGGGCCCTGAGCACTTCGGGGACAGTGACTGGGTCTGATTCCTAGCCTGGGTGCCGGCCTAGCTGCTGGCTTGGTAAATCGAGTGTGCCCACACCCTTCGGGGCAGGACTGCAGTGGCCAGGCAGCTCGTGGGGGATCTGTCACAAGCTACAGTCCAGGCTGATGTCCGGTCTGGGCCGACCCGGACCAGTGCGCCTCCATCCACCCTGCACAACCCCGTCCTTCCCACCTGGGCACCCTGGTCGGTAGGTGCGATGAACACAATGAACGGGGACAGCTCTGCCGTGCGGACAATCTTCAGGGTCTGGAAAACGAGGAAGGAAGAAGAGAGGACTGACGTTAGCCCAGCGTTAGTGCCATCAGTCCTGGTGCCACGGTCACACTTGGAATGCCGCCCTACTGGTCCGTGGGTGGCATGCCTACCCACCTGGGGCTCGATGTCCAGGATGGCAATCTTGTCCTGCTTGTGAATCTGGTGCACAGTTTCAAATTTGGTGCCGAACATGTTGCCCTGGTAGCTGCCAAACTCCAGGAACTCGTTGGCAGAGATGTCCCGTGTCATCTCTTCGGGGGAGATGAAGTGGTACTCCTTCCCGTCTTCCTCACTCTTCTTGGGGGGCCGTGTGGTATCTGCACACAAGAACACAAGCCACTCACCGTCTCCGCACGGCTGCGGCCGGAGAGCTTGGAGGAGCAGCGTGTCCCACAGGGTCCCGAAGGGCTGACACCGCAGCGGGACACGCCCTGTCCCTCCAGAGTACAAGTGCCATTCAGGAGGTGAACCAACGTGGGCAGTCCCTAGCCCCTTCCCTGTGTGAGGTGACGTCTCTTCCGCCGCCCACCCCAGAAGTACTAGCGCTCACACCCGGAGACAAGACAGCTGAAAACACTTTTTCAACAGATCTGTGGGCCATGGTCACAATCTCGTGGAAGGACATGTAGTTTCCTTTATGTGCCTTGGAAACAGGGGCACTTTCGTTTGGTTGACACCGCTTTCATTAAATCTTGGAATATTCTTAAGGCACGACATTTACTATTAGTCATATCAATCGTCATCTAAGTAAGATGTGCTCCAGATGGCACAGCTGGAGACACCAGCGTCGCGCGCGCCCCGGCCCACTCGGCTCTTCCCAGGCTGCTCGATCCCGACCTGCACACGCATCTCTTCCTCACCGGCTATTTCTCCTTGCAGACATCCCCACTCACTCCCCAACCTGGGGCCATCTGCTTTCTGCCCATCATGTGTCACTTATCCCTGAAGGCACAACGGCGAAGCAAGGAGCACAAAAATACTAATAGCAGATCCCGAATAGGGTTTCGTACCCTCACGGCAGTGTCTCCTCCTGGGAACCCACACAATCACACTACGCAGCCGCGCTTCTAGGAACAGAAGGTGTCGGACTCCCGGCCCGGGCACCGGCCGGAGCCCCCTACTGAGGACGGTGCCGAGCCTGGGCCTCTCACGCGCACTGCTCTGATGCAGGAGGAGAGGCCAGCCAGATGCGACGCAATGGTGGGCTAGCCAAGGATGCTGCAGCGTGGCCCCTCACCAGACCGGGATTTAAGCGCGTGAGAAAACGTTTCTAATATAAAGTAAAATGAAAAAAGTAATATATAGTTTTGAAAGATTTTAAGTACACTCTACACCTTACATGGGACTCGAGACCACAACCCCGAGGAATATATGTTTTCTGTAACATTATCTGCTTCTTTAAATGTTCAATATTTAATATTCAATATTTAATATTCAATGTTAAGTATTTAAAATTATTTTCCACCTCTTCTCTTATGCAGCTAAACAGCACAGAAAAGAAGAGGGACTAGTGAGTTATCCAGAGCAATTATGCGTTTCTGTTTCTTATCTTTCCTATCAGGTTTTGTTTTTCTAAGGGAACACTTAAGAGGAGCCGTGACACTGAGCATCCCGCCCGCCCCGCAGGGGCCCCAGGCACTCACATGGGGCAGGGTACGCGAACTTGTCCGGGTTCTGGCTGAGCAGGGCACTCTTGATGTGGCTGCGGCCCACCCCGCTGGCTCCTGCGGACGGACAGAGGACAGAGGCTTGGAGAAGGCAGAGCGCGGAGCCTCCTGCTTCTTTCCCCAGAAACCAGCGTGGGTGAGGGGGCGGCCAGGGCTCCTGGCTCAGGAGGACTCGGGGCACGGCCTGCACATCCCACTCAGGCCACGAGGCCCTCTCCAAGGGCTTGGGGTCGGGACGCAGGATAGAGCTGGTTTCTGCAGGGGAGCTGACTAATACACGGGCTTTTCTGTCCCTTTCACAAATCTGTCGCTTTACAGAGCTCTCCGGAGTTACTGGAACGGAACTGCAGGCACCGTTTCCCCCGCGGTTTCCCAGAACCTAACACCGATGGCCCAAGCGACTGACGCGTTCCCTCTACAGCTGGCGGGCGAGCCGCGCACCGGAAGCTAGCTGCTGAGAAACCTGGAAGGTTCAGTTGCGTTTGTGCAGCAAATCCACATCGGACAACTGTGAGGCTCCCAAGAGCATGAGGGACCGTGCTTTCTTCTCTCCTTTTTCCTCCGCACTGCTCCACGCCTCCCCTCTTTTTGTGGAGTGGGGCTGCGTCATGCCGTGCGGGCGGGCCACACGGGGTCAGGAGCAGAGCATCGTGGGCCAGGGCGCGGGCGGGAGGACACGAGACAGTACCTATAAGCACCAGGGTCTTCCTCTTGAACGCGGGCAGCCGAACAACTTCCTCGTAGGAAACGACATCCAACTGGTCAAAAACTAGAGACAGAGAAGAGCACTAGTGACACAGGATGCAGGCAAGGCTGTGCCAGCCCCGCACGGCCGCACCGAGGTTCTGGACGACACACTGGGGTAGTTACCAGACGGCAGGGGCCGTGGAGGAAGGAGTGGGATGGACCCTGAGCCCCACCACTGGTCTTTGGGGCAAAGTAAGCTTAGTGGCCCTGCAAAGGATAGTGGGGACGCTGAGCAACTGTCAGGCCAGGACACCGTCAGGAACAAGGACAGTGGCTGCTGGGAGAGAAGGATGGCCAGGGTCACGGACGCCGTGCCTCTGGGTATATTTCTTGGGTTTTGTCAACCCCCTCCACCTGAACTCGACAAGACTCTGTCACTAAGTTCTTTGGACTCAAATATTCTAATTTTTGGGAGGGACCCATTATTCTCCTCCTTCTTCCTCTCTCTTCTCCCTAGTTTGCTACCTCATGCCCCAGGAACACGGCACCCCCCCCGCCCCCACCACTCAAAGCACTGCCCCGGCTCCACAGACACCACGCAGCGTGGAGACAGCCATTCCGTCCCCACATTCGGCCCGCGTTCCTGCCCGCTACCCACCCTCCATGCCCTGGTCACATCTTCTACTCCTCCTGTGTAGGCTCCTGACACATGACGTGATTTCAGGCTGTGCTTTGCTCATGCTCCTGTCTCTCTTTTGAACACTCCCAGCAGGAGCTGAATGGTAGAATATTATTCATTTGCTTGAACCCATTGGTAATTGTAGTCTATTACCTACCACAGTAGGTAAAAAGTGAAGGCAAAATGAGTTCTCAGCAAAATGTGCTATTTTCTGGGGTTGCTCAGACCATGAGCTGGTCAGGCTGATGGCGTGGACAAAGCGAGAAAGGTCTGGACGGCTGTCTGGTTGGTTATGTGAGGATAACAAGCAGGTGGGAGCAGCCCTCAAGCCTTCCCACACGCACGGGGAGGCTGAGTGGCGGAACGCAGAAGACACGGAGAAGACACGGCCGGCCTTCTGTGTAAGGAGCGGTCCGTTGTGCGGGCCGCCGGCCCCCGTGCCCATGGGCAGGCCGCCGGGAAGCTTACTCGAGCTGTGCTTGGCCAGATACTTGTCCTTGTACTTCTTCTTCTTCCCGAAGGGACTGCAGCTCGGGGCCTCGCTTGGTGCAGACTGAGCCACACTTGCCACTCGCCTGCCAGGACAAGACGACTAAGAAAGTCAATGGACCTCAATGTAAAAGGCCCAAGGCCGTTCACATGAGACAAGGCTTGAGGACTCCCTTCCCCTTTGACATTAGACCTCCAGACCGAGGGCGTCTGGCCGGCTCAGTCGGTAGACTGTGTGACTCTTGATCTCGGGGTTGTGAGTTCAAGCCCCACGTTGGGTGTAGAGATTACTTAATAATGAAATCTAGAAAAACAGAACAAACCTCCAGACCAATCTGCCACAAAGTCTGTGCCGTCCTTGACCCTCTCCTCTCACACCCACTCTGTGTGTCCTTCATCTTCTCCCTCTCTCTCAGCCCTCACTTGTCTCTTCCTCCTCGCTTCCCCCATCTCGCTGTGTCTGTCTCTGTCGCTGCCTCTGTATGGATCTCTTAAGCTCTCGTCTCCGACCTGTGTCTGTCTCACACCCACCCCCTGCTTCTTGTTCTCTGTCTCTGCCAGTTATCCCCTCGGCGGCCTCTCTTCTCCCTGCTCGCCCGCCCCCACCCCTGTGCCCATGCGTCCAAGGCTCTGGGTGTCTGCTGAGCAGGGTGTAGACTAGTACGGAGATGGTGAGGGAAAATGTGCATGATCCGACGGGTACACTGCATTCTCAGTCTTGCACTTGGACCTGAGGGGTCCACAAGAAACAGGTGGAAGGTGTCCGGCTGGCCCAGCCAGGCTGCGCTGAGGGGTGCTATGGCAACGGGGGCAGGGGGCATGCCCTCCTGCACGAATTTCCAATGCCAGGTATTTGGATGCCCACAAAAGAACTCTCCAGAGAAGCAAGGAGGCAACTGAGCCTCGGTTCCCTACAAATAGGGCCACTGCGCAAGCGGGACAGAGCATGTACAAAGTGCCTAGCACGCCGCCTTCAGATGGCAGGCACACTGCGCTCCCGCAGTACGCAAGTGCAGGTGTACCAACAAAACCTACAAATGCGTACAGCTCCGTGACATGCCTTCTGTCAAATACGTGCAATATACTCCGATATTCCTGTCTGATGTCATTTTTCAAAAGTAATACACTAAGTTGATGGCATGCGTCGTTGGGGAAGGCCCTCTGCGTGAATACTACTCTGCCACTGGGTCCTCCTGAGGTCCCCGCCCTGCATGTTCTCCACACTGTGCTACCTCAGAGAATGGCCTAGAAGCCACAGCTGACGAGTTTGGGCCTTTCGCCAGTACCATGCAGGGCTGGCTCTGTGTTTCATTTGCTGCTCTAATTGTAGAACTGCATTTCCAGACGCCACGTCCTGTGCTCAGGCGCCTGGTTGTTGCACCCCTCGTGTCATCCCCTGGACTCACTTTGCAGCACAAACATGTGCAATCACTTGTCAGTGGTGTGTGTGCAGAACTGTTCCTGCCATCCTAGGGCCATGGACCTAGCCTGGGACTAAGGGAGCAGGCTAATAATTTGGGAACGCAATTATTTTTGCGACGCACCACGAATTTGCATCAAGGATGCACATTTGACATCTGACTGTGTCTACAGGCCTCAGGAGTGCCCTGACCTGGGAGGCGGGAGGAGACAGAGGCCCCGGACAAGTGAATACCACCTGGGCTCCCTTCCCTGCGTAGCCGCTCAACTTACCGGTGCCCCCTCGTCCACTGCGCCAGGTGACCCTGGCGGCTGGCCGGGCCAAGAGATGGAAACTACTGCCAACACAACAGCCCCCCACACAGGCCTCTACCCGGAGGAAAGGGGCTCACCACTCCTGCAGCTCAGGAGAAGGGATCAAGCCTGCTGATTCCTTGGAGGAACCTTCCACCCGCCCTTGCCACCAGTTACTGTCATCTTTGTTGATGATCTTGATGATGTCCCCGGTAACAAACTTCAGTCCCGCCTCCTTGCAAGGGATCAGGTGGTCCTTTTTGGGATCATAGTCAAACTGTGCTCTCATGAACATCTGCAAATGAGGCAAAGGGAGCCGTGGCAGTGGCTTCAGAGAAACACCAGCACCCACATATTTAGGGCGCAAAGTTCCAGTACAAGTAGAGGGTCAGGACTGTACAAACAAGGCAACGGTGGGACAGGGAAGCTGGAGCACTGCGGTTATTGGGTCTGAGTTGTCTGTCTCTGTGTCCTGGAGTACAAAGAAGCTACTATAGGAAATGCATGTTTCCTCAGGAAATCTTTTCATGGTGTGTCAAGTAACAATAGGGATGTGCCGAAGGTCTTAAAATGTTGACACCCCTTATGCCCACAATCCACCGCTCTACAGAAGTTGTCAGTTACAACGTATGTAGAAGTCACCACAGCATTATTTACAAAAGTGAAATACTGGAAACAAGCTAATTTTCTGCGAATGGGGAATTAGTTAAGTGTGGCCATCACTGAATATATATTACCATGCGACCCTAAAAATCAATTTGTCGGGGCGCCTGGGTGGCTCTGTCAGTTAAGCGTCCGACTTCGACTCAGGTCATGATCTCACAGTTCGTGGGTTCGAGACTCGCATCAGGCTCTGTGCTGACAGCTCAGAGTCTGGAGCCTGCTTCCGATTCTGTGTCTCCCTCTCTCTCTGCCCCTCCCCTGTTCACACTCTTTCCCTCTCTCTCTCTCTCAAAAAGAAAATAAACATTAAAAATAAAAACAAAAGAAAACCATGCCATAACATAAATGCCTGCAACAGAGACTTCCCAAACATCATCTGCTGAGGCCACACCTGAACACCCTCCCTCGCCTGCTGACACTGAGCTGTGCGGACGGGGCCGGACGCGTTTCCCTCTCTAGTGCCGCCGTCTTCTAGTGAGGTGACTGTACACGGTAGTAAGTGCTCTAAAGACACATTCCTTTGGCGCCATCAACCACTGTGCTTATTTATTACTGTTTTTAAAAACCTTTGCCAGTTTGCCTGGTGAAAAACACTAAGGCACCTTTTTTTTGACTGGTGAGACTGGATATTTTCTCAAGTGTTCAATGTCCATTTGTGTTTTTCCTCCTATGAATTACCTCTTCATCTGCCTTGTCCATTTTCCTCTCAGAATATGGAGATTACCCTTTCTTTTCACCTGGGTTACAAGTAACTCAAAAAGAAGCTCTGCCTATGTGTGGTGGTGTGAAGTGAGTTCACAGAGCGCCAGGCCCTACGCTCGTGCAATGCTGAGAACTCAGACTCACATCACTTCGGTCCAATCTCAAAGGACACAACAAAGAAAATGGTGTCACCTACCTGTAGTGCAGGAAGACGATTCTGCTGGTTGGGAATTACTTTTAATGAGATGATTCCTTTGGTTTCTTTCTATTAAAAAAGAACAAGAAAATAAAATTGTAAGGAAATTAACTTGGATGATCTGGGTTTTCAAAAACTCTCATTGCCCCTCTTAAAGTTCCCAGAAGTGTTTTTATCTAACACACATCTTGACTGCACACTCTGAACGCCTGTGGGACAACTGTTCCTTTGGTACACCAGTGCCGTGTGGCCCGCACACCAGCGGACCTCGGACACATGCAGAGACTACTGAAGAAAAAGCTAATGATTCTTCCCTCTTGCCCGCACTCAACCTCAGAGAGTCCCCAGACGAACCTAAGAGGAGCCGTGGTACACATACATCCATGCCTTTCTCCACAGGAAAGAAAACATTTCCAAATATTTACACACATATGTCCACAGTCACACAGGTGTACTTTTAACAACCACGGGACTGCACTGCGTGCACTTCACTCAGCGGCTCTCCCTAGTACTGGGCGTGTCGTTTGTTCCTGATCTTATTTTCACTATAATCTGCTGCAACAGACATTCTTGAACATATATCCTTCTAGATTTGCATTTTGATGTTTAAAAATAAATTTAGTGTTTATTTTTGAAAGAGAGAGAGTGCGGGAGGGACAGAGAGAAAGAGGGGAACACAGAATCCCAAGCAGGCTCCACACTCCGAGCTGACATTACAAAGCGCGATGCGGGGCTCAAACCCATGGACCGTGAGATCATGAACTGAGCCATCCACACTCAACCGACTGAGCCACCCAGGTGCCTAATGCATTTTGATTTTTCTAGAACAGAATACCATGGTGGAAATGCAGAATCAAGAGGGAAGAACATTTTAAAAGCTGTCCTCATATTACTCTTCCAGAAGATTACAGCGACTGCACTCTCTGCAAGACTGTAAGAGAGGCTCTTTCCCCCCACTTCCTGCCAGGACGACATGCTAACTTCCTGCCAATCTGACTGGCGGGGAGCATTTCATGGTCACTTCATCCTGCAATTGTTTTACCATAACTGAAGTTAAACCTCTTCTCAAAAGCTTTCTTTCTTATACCCTTGGCCGAGTTGTCTGCTCAGTTGTTGCCGGGACTTGGTCAGGGTCACGCCACAGGCTCAGAAAGCGGCCCCCAGCCTCGCTGAGAGGCCTGCTCCGGGGAAGCCAACCCGCCTCGTTGTGCTGCTCGGCTCGGGACACTTGCCAGAAGGCACCCCGGACGGCATCTTGTAGGACAGACAAGCGGCAAGTGGACAGCCCGGGTCAGTGTCCCAGCAGGACACAGGCGGCCTGCTCCCGACGGCACGGGGACTGCCGACAGAGGCGAGAGCCCAGGACGGCTGGCGCTCCGGCCCCAGTCCGCCCACTTCTTAGCAGCTGCAAAGTGGCACTACTCTACCCGGCACTTCGTTCATGAGCAGGACTGCTGTCCCCTCACCGACTGTGAGGTTACCCGGCGGGAGAGTTCATACAGCAAAGAAGGGCACAAAGGCATCATTCTCCCTCTGTATTTGCCATTTCTCGAAGGAATGAACTGGTTCCCTCACATCCTCCAGTTAGCTCATAATGTGTAAACACACACCATTACAAATAATCTAGTTCAGGGTTCTCTTTTATAACCCCCTTGGCTTTCCATATCCTTTTGCTGAAGTCCTGTCACATCTGTTTCTGACTGTTTAATAATCTGTCCTTTTTCTAGCTTGGGGTTTGTTTTCATTTTTCTAGTTTCTTAAGGTGGAATCTGACACCGCTGATGGCAACCTTCCTTTTTTTCTAATATAAGCATTTTGTGATCTAGACTTCTTGGGGCGCCTGGGGAGCTCAGTTGGCTAAGCATCCGACTTGAGCTCAGGTCATGATCTTGCGGTTCATGAGTTTGAGTTCTGCATTGGGCTCTGTGCTGACAGCCAGCTCTGAGCCTGGAGCCTGCTTTGGATTCCGGGTCTCTCTCTCTCTGCCCCTCCCCCACTCATGTTCTGTCTCTTTCTGTCTCTCAAAAATAAATAAATGTTAAAAAATTTAAACTTCTACCTACAGAATCAGATACACTGCATTTTCATTTTTATTTGTTTCCAGGTATTTTCTAATTTCCCTTGTGATTTCTTCTGTGGCCTATGGGTTACTCAGAAGTGTCTTATTTAATATCTAACTATTTAGGGATTTCCAGATACTTGTTTTTGATTTCTAATTTAATTTCAATGTGGGCAGACAACACATCTTCTTTGTTTTATGGGTTGAGAAATCTGTATGTGTCTAGTAGGTCAAGTTGGTTTCTAGTGTTGTTTGTATCTTCTATGTCTTCACTGATTTTGTGGCTACTTGTTCTGTTGATTATAAGAGAGACATATTGGGGGCTCCCAGGTGGCTCAGTCAGTTGAGCATCCAACTTCAGCTCAGGCCATAATCTTGTGGTTCGTGGGGTCAAACCCTGTGTTGGGCTCTGTGCTGACAGCTGGCTCAGGGCCTGGAGCCGGTTTTTGGATTCTGTGTCTCCCAGTCTCTCTCTGACCCTCCCCTGCTCATGCTCTCACACTCTCAAAAATAAATAAAAACATTTAAAAAATTATAGCAAAAAGAAAAAAGATCCATGAATAGGGATTCCTATCTTCATTTTACAGATGACTTAGAGAGGTTTATTCACCTGCTCAAAATCATGGCTAGAATAAAGTCGAGCAGGATTTCAGAGGCAGCATCAAAGACCAGAGCTTTCTGGCACCCACTCCAATGTTCTTTCCAGATAGATGCTTGGGTTACCTGCCCTGGTTTAGAAATCTACTACATGAAAGCGGAGAACCGTCATTTCTTGCCCAGAATAGGGACTTTGCACTTACCACTGCTAAGTGGTAAGAGCTCCATCCAGGAGTACAAAGACTTGACATAAAACTCGTGCCCACGGACACTTTACCCAGACAACGGCAGAGACAGTACCCACCATCGCCTTCTGCAGCTGGTCTACTGAGTGATTAGTCACGTTTGTGCCGTTGATTTCTAGGATCTCATCCCCAACGTGAAGTGAGCCTACCACAAAACGAAAAATCAGTCCACGAAGAACAGACGTTAAATCAAGAGCTGTCAACATAACTCGAGACGCCACCGAAAAGAAACCGCGACCTACGGCATGTCCTACAACAGACTGTGTGAGGCCCTCGGGGGTGAGGAGAGTCAAGCATGCGAGAAGGGAGCAGCTTTTTCGAGGCCCTTGAGGGGCGTATCCAGGCAAGCACTGGACAGTTTAGTCTGATCTCAGCCTCCTTCACATTAGACACACAATGGTTACTTGTGATGATCTGTTTAACGTCTGTTTTCTCAGTCTAACTGGGAGCCCCTGGGGCCCATGCTGTTTTCCGCCCTGTCGTGTACGCCAAGGGCAACGCAATGGGCTGCATATACCGGGTGGCGCTCAAATGCTGGGTGGAAAAGTACTGGTGCAAACAGGTGTGCAAGAATTCTCAGAGGGGGAGAGAGTGGCGCTTGGCAATCCACACAGAGGCCTTAGAACACAACTGAAGCACCAGTTATGAGGCCACAAGAAATCTCGCCACACACACACAGACGCTCCCGTTTTAAATGCTGTACGCCTCCCCCCGTCAGCACTGAGTGAGTGAAGTGCCCACAGTCACCTTGCCTGTGAATCATGCCGCCGTGAAGAATTCTGGCCACCGTACAGGACTGCTTGTCGTTCAGCTTCAGGGTGATCCCCTGCGAGGAGGACACAAGACAGCAAACGTTACCTGCAGGGAAAGCGCTGTCGTGTGTGCCCAGGGAGGCGCTCATTCGAACGGCACCGGATGTGCTGTCCGGCGTCCGGGGCTAGGGACGAAGAGCAACCTGAGGCCTAAAGCGGCCTTCCACACATCTGCTTATGGCCTGGGGGGCTCAGGGGGTCAGAGTGAGCAGAGGCCTAGAATAGGACAAGGGATTACCATGGGCTCTTCTGTGACCTTTTCAAACTGTATGAGTCGCACCCTCCGTACATCCTGCCCCTTGGCCTGGACAGGGCTGCCGGGGGCAGCACAGCCGTTGGTGTACATGTCCTCCGTCACGGCGTTCGCCTGGTGAGTCACAGCCTGTTGGGTCAAAACAACAACGTATAAAGTCAGCTGCGAAGGCCCACCGTCACTCTGGACCTGCAACTCTAAAAGCTAAAGGACTCCGAAAACCAACGGTTATTTCATAAGCTTGGTGTCCCTCATGTGAAGTGACTAGGGCTCTTACGTGAGGTGTAGCATCATTTGCAAAGTTCAGATTTCTGAGGCCTCGGGGAGGGCCGCGCCCCTGTGCCATCCACAGCGGCGAGTCAGGGCGGGATTCGATCCGGCGGCCCGACGCTTTGCATCACGCAGCAGTAAGGACGATTCACGTTAGCATTTGCCTCTCACAAACCCTCTCCTTGGCTACAAATAGGAAGCTCTATCAGGACTGGAGAATTAGGATTAGCCCCTGGCCCACGACCATAACGATACTACCACAGAACCTGAGGGGCTCCCTCTGCATGAGGTCGCCGCCACCCCTCCCGCCATCCCACGATGACATCTCCATGATCCGTTTCCATCAATCTTCACGGCGCCAAAGCCAGACAACTAGCGCCAGCAGACAGCAAGGCACTCGGCACGGCACTGGCAGGACAGACAACAGACAGATGGAATGAAATAGAAAGTGCAGACACGAGTTCCACATCTGAGCCTTTCAACACAGATGCGTAGCCGCATGCCACATGCACCAAAAGATATGGGCAGTGACGTCATCACAGCACTATTTTGCAAAAAAAAAACTTTACAATTTTTTGCATCATTTCACCATAATCTGAAGATATCATGCTCCTTAACCCATAAATGTGTGTTTTCTAACAACAAAAACTTTCTGAAAAATGAAAATTTAGCATTCATACAATACTACACCTGGTCCTCAGTCTGTATTCACATTTTATCAGCTCTCCCAATAATGTCCTTTATGGCATATATGTTCTTCCCCAGTCGGGGAGCCAGGACATGCACTACATTCAGTGGGCACAAGCTCTGGCCTCCCTTCACTTGGAAAAGCTCCTCAGTCTTTCTCTGTCTTTCGTGACCTTAACAGTTGTAAGACAGGCCTATTGTTTTGTAGACTCCATTTTGGTTTCATCCCATGTTTTCTCACGATTAGGTTGAGGTCGTCCATTTTTGGCAGGAATCCCACAGAGGTGGCGGTGCTCCCTTCTCCGAGAGGCACTATTCTTAAAAGCCCAAATCTGGAAGGCCCTCCCAAGCCCATCGACAGTAGGAGGGACGAACGCACGTAGCCATCCGCTGACACTACGTGGCAGTGTGTGCGCAACGTGGATAAGTCTCTCAGTGTCCTGTGCTGCTGCTTCCTCCTGTTTCTAATGTGCTACTGTTGACGTGGTCCAGAACTTCAGGAAGAGATGTCCCAGTGCGGAAGGTCAAGTGGAAAGCTCCGACAGAGCCCACTGCAGGTGGAGAAGGAGGGCCAGACCTGAGCTTGGTCTGAGGAAGGGCAAGTTTGCTATCGGAGCCACACCCAGGGGGGCCCCTCAGAGATAATGAGGGGGATTTTCCCAACACGGGGTGCTGTGATGGGTGTGCCTCAGCATCCACCTCGTGGGGTAGGAGAAGTGGCAATATCCCCACGTGGGAAGGTCTCTATCTGGATCTAGACTCATTCACTCATTCACTCACTTCACCCTGGGCCCAGGCCCTAGAGGGAAAAGGACTGGGAAGTTAGAGGGGAACAGGCCTGTGGATGCACACGCATCTCATAAGAGAGGGGGTGCTCCTTATAAAATAATATAAAATGGTTTTAATTTAATTTTTTATCATTTAATTTGTTAAGTTTATTTATTTACTTTGAGAGAGACACCAGCAAGGGTGGGCAGAGAAAGGAGAGAGAGACAGCATCCTAAGCAGGCTCTGCGCTGTCCGCACAGGGCCTGACGTGGAGTTTGATCTCACAAACAGTGAGCTCATGACCTGAGCCAAAGTTATGAGTCAGTTGCTCAGCCCACTGAGCCACCCAGGTACCCCCGATATTTTAATTTTCGTTTACTTCATCCTCAGAGGTCATTAGAAACTCTGATCAGACAGTGGGGTTTGAAGGAGTGTGCTTTACTGGGTGGCCTCAAGAGAGGCGAGTGCTGAGAAAGAGAAATGCCCTGCGTAGAACTAACACTTCAACCGGCTCATGTGACATCCGTGTCCCATGAGCCCTTCAGCACCACTGCTGGAACGAGGTCAGGCGGGTCTCAGGTGGCATGGCCACACACTCGCCACCTCGACTCAAACAGAATTGGGTGTGACAGGCTTGTGCTTAGAAAACACGCGGACTGACGGCACCCGGGAGTGCAGAGCTCTACAGGAAATGCTAACGACAGTTAACAGTGCACACAGCGTGTACCAATGAAAAGCAGGTTCTGAGGTTAATCTCGAAGACCTACTCTTCACTAACAAAAACCGCAGTGATGCAAGGCACACTGTCATCGACACAGTGAAAACGACTATATTCGTCCATGCTTGTAAATGCACAGGCTCTCTCGGAGAGAGGCGTGATCCACAGTGACCTGACGCACGCCTGTAACAGAGCCGTACCAAACTGGACTGGAGTCCCTGAGGCTTTTAATGAACAGCTGGGTAACTCTGGGCAAGTTTCTTGACCCCTTTGAGCTTTAGTTTCCTCGTGTGCAAAATGAGGATCGTAACAGACCTGAGATGCTGCTAAAGAAAATGGTCAGCATTCAAAATTTTGTGCATCCTTCATTTCTCACTCTTTTTTTTGAGAGAGAGAAACCACATGCAGGCAGGGGAAGGGCAGAGAGAGGGAGAGGGAGAATCCTAAGCAGGTTCCGTGCCACCAGCACGAAGCCCAACACAGGGCTCAATCCCACAACCTGTGAGATCATGACCTGAGCCGAGATCCAGAGTCAGATGCCACCCAGATGCCCTTCTGTACCCGTTCATTTGTAATTAATTTTTACACAGGCAAATGAACAGCTACTGTTCCCAAACACCCTACAAGGCACAGCACTCTCTATTCTGGCAAGATCAAGTTTTCCTACGTGATTACAATTCAGGTTCAAGTCAGCAGCCTAAGTATCCAAGACCCTCTGTGTAAATGAGAGCAAAGGGGGCAGCGAGGGAGGGAAATAGAGGCCCACACCCAAAAAAGAAGAGAACACGAGCAAGTCATCAGGGCTGAGAGATTCTGGTTACGTTCTACAAGACACGAAGCAGACAGGTAGATGGTCACAGATCAGGCAGAGTTGGGACAGCAGAGCCCGGAGCACTCAAGTCTGGCACAGTACAGCACAGGGGTACCCATACAGAGAACGACAGCTAGGGCCATGCAGCACGGCTGCCCCAGGGGGCTACAACATCAACACCATTTACAGACTTTTCCCTCCTTAGAAGCTATCGAAAGGGAGGGCATGAGGCAGTCATGGTGAAGGAACACATTGTGGGGGGGGTATGGACACCAAGACAGAAGGAGAGGGGACGGAAATAAAGGGAAGGGGCCACTGACCTCATCGCCTCATGAAGCAAGGAGTCAAGAATCATCCCCACCGCAAGCGCAACAATAAATGAAGAAATGATAGAATTTAAAGCAGAAATCCTGACAGAACAGCTCTCTGATTCTGACCACACACTTCTGTTCAGTAAAAACTAAAGAACTCCAAGCTCTTGCCCGACATTCTGCTCGGCCTGGCACTGCTCACCCCGCACCTGCACATCGGAGCCTGGCTGAGCGGCCGCACTCAGGCACATGTTCCCTGGGCCACTCCCTGCTCACAAGCCAGGGTCACCGGCCTGCTCCACGCGCCCAAGACGGCATGTGTCTTACACACTGTGGCTTCATGTACCTGTTCCAGGTCACAGTAAACCTACCTCTAGATGACTTTTTAACATTTTTTTAACTTTTAAAATTTATTTTGAGAGAGAGAGAGGGACTGCAAGTGGGGTAGGGACAGAGGGAGAGGGATATCGTGAGCTGACCCGAGATCACGATCAACAGTTGGATGCTTAACTGACTGAGCCACCCAGACGCATGCACATACAGAAAATCATGCATGTGATATAAAGGCACGGGCCCTGGGACAGGTGAAAGCAGTCTGTGAAGGAAGGCAGTTAGGAGGAGTCAGTCCACACAGTTTCCGGACGTCCACGGTTGCAAGTGGCGAAGGGTGCGTGGTCTAGACACAGAACAGAGAACCCAGAAACACGCGGATGTGCCCAGGCGACGCTGACGAAGTCACAGAAACAATCCCACAGAGGAAGGGCGGCCTTCGCACCAGGCAGTGTGGGGGCACCCAGACAACAAGGACAAAAACACCCACACCACACTGACCTTACACCTTGCCACTGAATCAGGGACTTAAACATAAAGTGGAAAAGTATAAAACATTAAAAACACCAGCGGAGACAATCGTCAGGATTCAGGACTGGCAGAGCTGTGACACCTGACGCCAGGGACAGGAGCCATCCCTGGGAAAACTTCGCTCCGTGAGAGCCTGTGTGAAGAGGATGAAGAGACAGACTCTGGAATAAGAGGCAACATTTACAAACCAAACATCTAAGAACAGACTAGAATCTAGAATGTATAAAGAATGGTCAATGCTCAGAACCATCTAATTCTACACATGAAATTAGTATTCAAAGCAAAACTTGAGCAGCGCCTGGGTGGCTCGGGCAGTTAAGAAGCCGACTCCTGATGTCAGCTCGGGTCATGATGTCACGGTCACAGGATTACGCCCCGCATTGGACTCTGGGCTGACCATGGAGCCTGCTTAAGATTTTCTCTCTCTCGCTTGCTCTACTCCCTCCCTCTGCCCTGCGGTCTCTAAAAATAGAGAATAAAATTAATTAATTAAAACTTTGAAGAAAGAAAAACCCTAGAGAGAAGACTGACGGCCCCCACAGGGGGTGGGGGGGCATGGGTCAAACAGGTGATGGGCGCGAAGGACGGCACTCGTGATGGGCAGCGGCTGTTGTATGGCCTGAAGCTAATGTTACACTGGATGGTACCTGGAATATAAACAAAAACTTAAAAAAAAATCTAATTACAAAATGGTCAAAATCCATTTCTGGCATTCAAGATGTGGAAGAGAGGACGTGGTGGGTGCTCCAGTGTGAAATTCCAGGTCTTTCAGTAGGAGCCGTGATCAACTGTGCTGACAACACAGGAGCCAAAAGTCTGTGGGTCATCTCTTCAGAGGGGCCCGAGGGAGGACCGGCCAGACCCCCTGACGACCGGTGCAGAGAGGCCAAGGTGCATCCAACGGGGCCGCAGAGGTCGTCCCAGACAGACGATGGTGTGCTTGTGACTTTCCGGGAAGAGGACGGATCCTGGCACACTACCAAGGCGAGGTGACAGATTCTGCCACCACAGGACCAGCTGGCGGCACCGCACAAGGCTTTGGTGTACTTGTTTAAAAAAGGTTACAAATTATTTGCTGCCCCCTTCCCCAAAGGACAAGACAGGAACAAATATTTCACTAAAGAGGATAAATAAGGAGGGATGGCAAGCGACAACACCGAGTTAGGCTGCGGGGAACGGAGTCCCGTCCTTGCTGACGGCCGGGTAAGACCGTACAGCCACTTCTCGAGAGAGTTTGGGACTTTCTTTAAAAAAAAAAAAAAGCCATACAAAATAGGGGCGCCTGGGGGGGCTCAGTTGGTTTAGCATCCGACTTCAGCTCAGGTCATGATCTCACGCTTCATGGGTTTGAGTCCCACCTTGGGCTCTGTGCTGACAGCTCTGAGTCTGGAACGTGCTTTGGATTCTGTGTCTTCCTCTCTCTCTGCCCCTCCCCCACTTGCACTCTGTCTCTCCCTCAAAAATAAAAAAACATTAAAAATATATTAAAAAGGGGCACCTGGATGGCTCAGTTGGTTTAGCATCCAGCTTCGGCTCAGGGTCATAATGTTGCGGTTCGTGGGTTCAAGCCCTGCCTCGGGCTCTGTGCTGACAGCTCTGAGCCTGGAACCTGCTTCAGATTTTGTGTCTCCCTCTCTCTGACCCTCCCCTGTTCTCTCTTTCTTTCTCTCTCTCTCTCTGTCAAAAATAAAAATTAAAAACCCATTAAAAATATATTTTAAAAAACCCACAAAACATAATAAAATAAAATTTAAAAATTTAAAAATCCTGCCAGGTCTCTCCTGTTAGACCTATGGAGGCAAACATATGGTATCTATCCTTCTCCGCCTGACTTATTTCGCTTAGCATGACACCTTCGAGGTCCATCCACTTTGCTACAAATGACCAGATTTCATTCTTCCTCATTGCCATATAGTACTCCATTGTGTATATATAGTACTCCAAAGAGAGCAGGGGAGAGTGAGGGACACATATCAAGGGAGACTACTGAATACTGAAAATGAACCATGGACTGAAGGGGGACGGGGAGGGAGGGAAGGGGGATGGTCATGGTGGGGGGCACTTGTGGGGAGAAGCACTGGGTGTTATATGAAAACCAACTGGACAATAAACTATTAAAAAAAATTTAAAAACCTTTTTAAAAAAAGCTGAGCCATGGCACCCTGAGAGAAACGTTCACACAAAACTTGGATGTGAAGCTTCATAACAACTCTATTCCTAATGGCCCAAACGGGGAGGCCAGGACAGCATGTGACAGGTGAGCCATTCAGCAGATGAGTGTGGCCCGCCTGTGCCATGGGACACGTCTCAGCAACAAAAAGGAACAAAGTGTGGACACACACATCGATGGGAGCTGGATCACAAAGGCATTCAGATGAGTGAAGAAAAGCCACTCTCAAAAGGTTGCATAGTCTCTGAGTCCATTTACATAATATTTTTGAGGGAGGGTGAAGGGAGCGAGGGGCAGAGAGAGAGAAAAAGAGAGAGACAGAGAGAGAGAGAAGTGGGGGTCACTAGAAGCAGGACTCGAACTCACAAACCATGAGATCACGACCTCAACTGAAGTCAGACGCTTCAGGACTGAGCCACCAGGAGCCCTATATGACAGTTTTGAGATGACAGAATTATAGAGATGGAAAGCAGACTGGTGGCCCCAAGGTCGGGGCGGCAGTAAGAACGGGGAAAACGATATTATGCATCCACACATGACGGAGTGTGGCAGAAGCACACGCACATGCGGTACTGCTGCCAACTGCACGGTTTTGAGACTGTGCTATGACTGAAGTCCCAGTAGATAGAACTGAACTTATTTGGATAAAATAAATAGCAAGAGGCGGCAAGCAACGCCTGTCTGCAACCACAGACATCTACCTAAGAGAGCCTGGTCCGGAAGAATGCGTGCAGACAAGCGTGCAGCGTACACGATCGGTTTCCAGGTCCCCACTCGTGTTCCAGGACCGGAAAGTAAGAGGTGTGACACACAGCGATCAAACAGGTCCCCGAAGCACAGCCCACAGTGACCTGGCTCACATAACAGGGTGAGACATTAAATAGTTCAAGGAGATGGCACATTAAATATTACATATTCCTACTTTAAGGAGCACTTGGGAGGCTCAGTCGGTTGAGCATCCGACTTCGGCTGAGGTCGTGATCTCATGGTTGTGGGTTTGAGCGCTGCGTCGGGTTCTGTGCTGACAGCTTGGTGCCTAGATGGAGCCTGCTTTGGATTCTGTGTCCCTCTCTCTCTCTCTACCCATCCCCCGCTCACACTCTGTCTTTCTCTCTCTCTCAGAAATAAATGTTAAAATAATTAAACAAATATTAAATATTCCTACTTAAGTAAGTGGATTCCAGAAAACCAGAGGAAAAGCACTGTCACATTGGAAGGAAGAATCCCTGTCTCAAAGTAGCCACCTGCACCCTCTGCAGGTACTCACCCAGAGCGCGTTACATCACAGATGCGGGCTGGGGGGGGGGGGCGCTGAATGTGCGGCCACGGTGCAAATATGACGAGCCGCAATCTCACACTTCTGGCCTCTGAGTCCAAAATAGAACTCACGACTTGCCTTGACCCTCGCTATCAATTTCTTACCACTATTACCCATGGGGCTGAGACAGCTGAAAACTAAACTCAGGAAATCATCCTCCAGGTTTATCAGCAGCTACCGTTTACACGCGATGCTAAGTGCACCGGTTTACGGGCGGCCATAAAGTCCAGGAACATGGATCGTATTCTTTTATTGAGCGCCATAATGTAGCATCCATAAAGCGCTTACGATGATTCACGTAGGTTTCCAGACGCCAGGGCCCCTGCAGAAGGCTCTAAACAATGACAGATTAGAAAGTCTTAGTCCACAGAATACGAATTGACCTTTGAAAAGGGAGGAACCTACACGGCCTGTACCTAGAACAGGCAGATAACCTGGCACTTCCCTCATATTGTTCTTATTCAGCTGTCTTACAAAGATCGTTTTTAACACGTCAGCCTTTAAATTAAAGACTCAGCAAAGCTTACCAGACGCAGAACAGATTCCAGTCAGAAAAGTTCAAGAGCTAACCCAAAGGTTGGTCTTTCAAATGTGCTTATCCATCAAGATGTTCTTCGCGATGACTAAGAGTCACTCTCACACTCACCCAGAAGTTGCCAATGATGACTAAGATAAACGGAAATCTGGAACGTGCTAACTAAAGAACCAACTTGCAACAGTAAGGCTTCTAAAAGCAAAGCACGATGTCTACAAACGTGTCCCCGAGCAACCCTGTCTCCCCGAGACCCACTCTGCACTCCCCGGGGCCCGCCTGTCATCAGTGGAACTTCCCTAGACTCCGCCCTCACGTCTGTGCCCTCAGGACAACTGGAGGAATGATATACAGCCGCACGCTTACACTCGATGTCTGCACACGCACACACAGAGTGAAGGTGATTCCTTAACTCAAGCTGTGTGGCTGAGGCCTCACGAAGTGCTCGAGATCTCCACGTGGTTAAGACATGGTCTCTGCCCGTTGGCAGCTCATGATGATAAGGACAAGTCATTCATTCATTCATTCATTCATGTGCGTATCCACCATAAATGAGAAATGGAAAAGATATCCTCCATCAAGTTTAGGATTGCTTCAGACTGTATGTGCTCAAAGGACTCAGAACACGGCGTCAGCTTTCTTCAAAACCAGCAAACAGAGCTTCCGCAAGGCTTTCTGAATGGTGAGGAGGGTGGCACCTGCAGGGGGATGAACGGGAAGAGGACAGGAAGCGCTAGGGGCAGACCACACAGCGGTCTGCTCTTCAGTGGGACAAAAAGACAGAGGACCAGGCAGGACGCAGACACAAGTTCTGCCAGATGAAGCCGCACTGCAGTCCTCCTGCTACCCACCTGGCCCAGATCGAACTCGGGAGCAAGGGGAGGCGTCCGCCTGCACCTCCGGGTAATGAGCGTGCCCAAGGCTGGCGGCTGAGATGGCAGTCCGGTCCCACCCGGACCCGCATTTGTCTGCCGCGGCGCAGGCGTGCGTCCCGGCCCCTGATCTGCTCCAACGTTTCTTGTTTCAACAGCTGGTGATACACTCCCCTCGGATGTAGAGATCTGTCTGTCCCTTCAGTTTGCTTAGTCTCCACAGAGGCAGGGCTCTTTGTTTTGTTCACTCATGGGACCCAGGCGCCTAGAACGCCACCTGGCTCTAATTTAGGGAGCTTGCTCGACATTCACTGATGATGGCAGTGACTCCTGAGGCCCGTGCCGCTGTTCTTTGGGTCACAACTACCACCGTCACCATCACTGCCATGCGACTGCTAAGTGACACAAGTGATGTTGAACAGATACTAAAGTCAAACATACTAGAGTCCATTTCGCTGGGCTCACTCTAAACTTAAAAATCACCACCCTCCTCTGCAGGGCACATGGGAGGCCCGGGACTAGGGTGGGCAGGGCGTGAGTGGCTCCAGTTACAGATGCCCCTCAGACCCTGGACCAACTGGGGCATAAACCACGACTCCGAGTCTGGCTTTTGCTCTGCAGCCTCTTGGCCTTCCGTTGTCCAAGCTGCTGCAGTGCTCACGCCCCGCCACTCTGGAAGCCCCTTTGGAGGAAACATCTGCAGCAGGACTTAAAGGGCACAGGCAACTGGTCAAAGGAAGCTGGGGTTTAAAAAGAGATGAAAAACAAACTTGGCACTTGGCGGGAGTGAAGGTTGGGGGGTGGGCGGTGGGAGGGGTGAATAAAGCAGGGACAAAGAAAACTGGTCTTTTCATCCAAACAATCTGATTAAGAGTGACAGCAAACGTGGGAAAGAACAAACATTTGTTCAGCCTACTGTTGGGCTCTGTGCCAACTGCCTTCACATGGAGACTTAGGAGAAGTCCAGGCCAAGGAGGCAGACCACGGGGCTGCCGCACAACGGCTGCCAGCCTCTGCGGCCCGGCCCAGGGCTGTGCAAACGCTCTGCGTGGGCCAAACCGTTAAGCATCTGACTCTTGGTTTCGGGCCAGATCATGAACTCACAGGTTTGTGAGTTCAAACCCTGCAACGGGCTCTGCACTGACGGTGCAGAGACTGCTCTGGGTGCTCTCCCTCTCTCTCTGCCCCTCTCCTACCCACACTGTCTCTGTCACTCTCAAAATAAATAAACTTAAAAAAAACCAAGGGGCACCTGGGTGGCTAAGTCAGTTATAACATCCGACTTCAGCTCAGGTCATGATCTCATGATTTGTGGGTTCGAGCCCCACATCAGGCTCTGTGCTGACAGCTCAGAGCCTGGAAACTGCCATCTGTGTCTCCCTCTCTCTCTGCTCCTCACCTTCTCACACTGTCTCCCTCTCACAAAAATAAACATTTTTTAAAACTTAAAAAACAAACAAACAAGAGAAAATCAAGAATGCTGTCAAGTATTAGAGATCAGACTTTTACCACAAATGACAAGAGCTGCAGAAGAGCTGGGGAGAGAAAGGCTTAGGGCCTGGAGTTTCTGGCCAAGTACTATCTTCGAATCATGCACTAACTAGGCACACGGCTTCCCAGGCCCTAAATCATTTGAGAACACAGACATCAATCAGTGCAAAGACTGAGTGCCTGAAGACCCTTTCCTGGGCGCTACATCCACCCAGCACTGGGTATAGACGCAAAGCACCTTCCCTTGCAGGGACGCGGACTTCTGAGCAAAGACATACATATATTTTTGGCTCATGTATATCTCTTTATATAAAGGAAAAGGAAACAGTGAACAATCAGAAGAGAAAACTCCATATTATGGAAGTTGTACACTGGTTCCCTAATTCAGAGTTTTTCTTCCTGTTCCCCACCGTGGGGTGACGTCCCCTCCCCCCAGCTGCCGCTGGAGAAGTGCCTACACTCCACACCCAGGGTCCTCCTTTGTTAGAAGGTATGAGCAATTCACTGCTTCAGGGTAAAATTCTGCATCCATGAAATGTCAACTGATTTTGTCTTCCTATCCCCAGGGGACATTTGACAGTGTATCAAGACACTTTTTGATTGTCACAACTAGGAGGGGTGTGTCTTACTTTTCACAACAGAGAATGATCAGACTTAAAGTGTCACTCAACAGGAACCTCAATGGCTTCACACAAGCAGTGCCCCCCCCACCCCCACCCCCAGCCCAGAGCGCTGCTCACCAGCTACATCCTAGATATCCCAAGACTCAAGGTCTGGCAGCCTCACAGCACCCTGCACCTGCCTGCCTCTGTGTCCTTTGTCCTTGATTCCTCCGCCCCAGAACCAGGCCCGCACACAGTAGGCGATCAACAAGACTGTGTCACAGCCAAGGACTACCAGTGTGGAGTAGAGCGCCTGCTGCCTAAGATTCAACAGACAAACCTTAGGGCGCCCAGGGGGCTCAGTCGGTTGGGCGTCCGACTTCAGCTTAGGTTATGATGTCACAGCTCCTGAGTTCAAGCCCTGTGTGGGGCTCTCTGCTGTTAGCACAGAGCCCACTTCACATCCTCTGTCCCCCTCTGCCCCTGCCGCCCCTCTGCTTTCTCTCTCTCTCTCTCAAAATAATCAACATTTTAAAAAAAACAGTGAGTGTTGGGGAATTCTCGACGGACTACTTCACGGGAAAAGTGCTGTTTGAGTAAGATGGAAGAGGAATTCTATGAGCAAATTTATATGCACTTACGGGCCCTGCTGTAAAGAATAAGGCCACAGGTAGCTTAGGAATTTCTCCAAGGAAAGAAATGTACTTAAATATGGGAGTATGGGAGACAGGCCACCGTTCAAACCTATTGCAAAATTATCTTTTGACAATACATTTTCAATATTAAACGTGGCCTAGAGTCAGAAGTGCAAGTTGGGTTTTGAGTCTTGGGAACTTGTACAGAAACCACTCTCTGTAAACAAGGCCTTCGGCGACACCACTTTAAGAATTCCATCACAGGCCGCAAGTCCCTCCCAGGTTTTTGTACTTCTGGCCATTAGGGGGCTGCGCTGACCGCGGCTGGACAGGTGGCTCTTAGGGTCATGCTCGAAGCCCCCATGTGATTCCAAGTGTTTGACCCGCACCACGTCAGGTCACTACCCCCACAACCCTGCACACGGGTGTGTTTGACAGACGATAAACCTAAGGCCCAGAGAGCTTCAGCACCTTGCCCAGGGACACACAGCAAGCGAGAGGCAGAGCCCACCCAGTGTCGGCAGCACAGAGCGCTGAGTCCCGGGGGGAAAGCCCTGGAGATTCTCACTCCAATGTCCACATCTTGCCAGGTCTGGATGCTACTCTTGCATTCAGCCTGCTAGCAAGTTCCTTCTTTCATCTGCTTCAAATCCTTTTAGAACTGGCTACCCAGCAGAGTCATACGAGGTAGTTTTGGACTAACTCCCAGCTCCACAGAAACTGGCTACCCGGACGGTGCCCCACAGCATAACCCTTGTAGTGACAGGATCTCTTTTCAAAAAGCCACTCTATCTGTCAAGCCCACTCATAAGGAGGTTGGGTGTCTTCATTAGACATGCGGCTGATTTCCGGCTTTCCAGGAGTCGGGGAATGACTCTCTCTAAAGGATCACCATGGAACTCTCTGCAGAAATGAAAAACTTCTATATCATCATTTTGGTGATGGTTACACAACTGTTGGCATTTGTGAAATCTTGCTGAACAGACCAAATACACTTATGAATTATACGTATGCTAATTATACCTCAATACAGCTGCCAAGAGTAAATTTAATAAGGGGATTTTTATTAAAAAGTCAAGGCTCAGCCAAGTGAACCGAGTCTAGGGAAGAAGCAAAATCACGCATCCAAGCCTATGGGGAACCAGGTGCTTTTAGATCCCGATTCCCTCTTAGGGCACATTCCACTACAAAACACTGAATTTTGTCTTTCCATTTAAATAACAATAGCGTCTGCCAACCCTGGTCATTCTAGCACTCACTGGAGCCTAGAATATTGCGATCACGACTGGAAACAACAGACAGGTGTGAACATGGCACTGACGCTTAACAACTGTTTCCTGGAGCTTCCAGCCCAAAGAGTCACAGCTCTCCTGCTCGCTGTACCTTGTGAGCCTTCAGTACCGTCATCTGTGGAAGTGGAAGGTTATGCTAAATCTCCAATGTCCACATCTTCAGTTGTTTATTAATTCAGCAATCATTTCTGAGGACCTATTTATCAAGCATTTAAAACAAAAACAGTGAGCCTGAAATAGCGCTGCCCTGTGACACCTTGCAGCGGAAGACGGAGACGCACACTGACTTCAGGCTGTCCGCACAGGCACTAGTGGCGCCTGACCCCCAGGCTGTGGAGAGAGCCAGGCTGGGTGCGGGTCGCCGGGCCCACCTGCCGGCTGATGGCTCCAAACTGTGAGCCCGCCTCGGCCTCCAGAAGAGTGAGCGAGCATTCTGCTGGCTGCACCTCTGCCCAAGAGACGACGTCGTTTTGGTGGGTGAAACCGACACTCGGAACTGTGACAGATAACACAGAAACCATCAACCTCTTCTCTGAGCACCTTCGAGGACAGAGGTAAACAGCTCTTTACCACCCATCCCAGGAATCCGGAGGACACAGTGACGTCTGCCACCCGTGGATCCCTCGTCCGAGCACGTACACGGGCCACCCCCGTCCGCCCCGCAGCCCCAGGGGCCGTGCGCGAATGCGGAGGGACGGTGAGTGAGCGCTGTAGAGGCAGAGTTGGGTTTTCCAACCTTCTCTGCGGACCCAGCCGCGAGCATTTCAACAAGCAGGCAGACCCACTCTTCCTGGATCTGTTCCTCAAAGTCTTTCTGTCCCCTGCCGTCCGTCCACGGGGAAGTTTGCCTTGACCTTAACCAGCTCTGTGTCTAGGCCGCGGCCTCCCCCAGTTTCCACTCAGAAGGGCTGCGGGGGGGGGGGAGGGG
>NC_043717.1:110628008-110642393 GCF_006229205.1 Suricata suricatta
GGGCGGTGCGCTGGCAGGGCGTGGGCGGAGCACCGCCTCCGCCCCGCCCATGGCCCTGGCCCCGGCCCCGCCCCCTAGGCTGAGCCCAGAAGGGCCGCTAGGAATCAGGCAAACCACGCCCTCCCGGCCGAGGGCCAACCGGCTCCGCCCACACGCCCAGCCGAATCCCTGGGGATGGAAAGGAAGCCGTCGCTCCAACTCCGGGCTCTACCCAGAAACCTCTGCGGGCCCAGCGGGTTGCGAAAATGCCTTTAAGGCTCCTGGGCTGCTGGTACCCTGTCATTTACATTGCTGGCTGCAGCTCGGTGATGGAAGGCCTGATTGCCCCGACCGGCAAACTGTTTTTACTTGTTTCACGCCACATCTTCTACTCTTAATGCCACAAAAATTTTGAGGGATCAGTGGAAGCAAAGGGAACCGATATTCCTTAGGATTGCTAGAGCAGGATTCATTACCATCCTAATGCTTCCGTGGCGGTGGCGGGAAAGCAGCAGTCGAAATGATGGGTTTCTGAACAAAACATTGACTGGGCTTACAGGGCCCACAACTGTCCACATCCATAGATACCTTTACCTGACAGAAACCTGGTCCCCTTTACCCGAGGCTAGTAACCTCACACTATTATAAGCAGTCCATTGCTCTATATAATCTTAGTCGGACCTGCCAGTACCCCATAGCCAGGAGGAGAAAGTCCAACGGAAGACTTTGGACATCACACAGTTTTCTCTGTTGAGTCTGAGATCACATGATTGATGGCTCCTTTCCCCAAGATTACCCTAGAGGAAGTATAGAAAGCCAAGAGACCCAGAGACAGAGACCAACAAGGAAAGAGGGTGCTATGGAAATTAAGGGTCTGATACTTGTGCAGGTATATAGTACCTGAGCGACACAATACATCACTGAACACGGCAACTCAGCCCGCACGTGTGCGGCTGTGCCGAACGATACGGTTGTATGTTAGCTAATTCAAGAAAGACTTTCATTAACGGAAGCTGGAAAATGGTTATTTATATTGAAAGAGATAAAATTAGAACCTTCTTCCTGCCATATCCCCCCAAAAATCTATTCCAGATGGACTAAGAACTTAAATGTCAAAAACACACTTAAATGTCAAAAAGCTCTTGAAACAAAACAGCAGCAAAGAACTTTTAGTTTAGGGGACAGAAAATGATTTCATAAACAATGCAGACAAAGCACTGACTATAAAACAGAATGTCGATAAGTTTGACTTTGTTATCATTAAGAACTTTTTACTTGTCAAAAAAACAAGCCAAAAAGAAAAAAGAAAAAAAAAAGACCACATGTGTATTGGGAGAAAGTATTTTGAGTATACGCAAATGACAAATAACTCCTGTAATGAATACATTAAGGGCTATAAATTAACACTATTTTAAAATGCGGTAGAGGGGCACCTGACTGGCTCACTCAGTAGAGCACATGACTCTTAATCTTGGGATTGTGAGTTTAAGCCCTACGTTGGGGGTAGAGATTACTTAAAAATAAAGTACTTAAAACAATAAAATAGGGGTGCCCGGGTGGCTCAGTCAGTTAGACGTCTGACTTCGGCTCAGGTCATGATCTCACGTTTGTGGGTTCGAGCCCCACATCAGGCTCTGTGCTGACAGCTAGGTCAGAGCCTGTAGCCTGCTTGGGATTCTATGTCTGTTTCCCTCCCTGCTCCTTCTCCATTCATGCTCTGTCTTCTTCTCCTTCTCTCTCTCAAAAATAGATAAGCATTAAAAGAAAAAAAATTTAAAAATAAATAAAAAATAAAAGAATTAAATAATCCAGTAGACAAATGGGTACAAAACAGGAATAAAGATCTCACGTATGGAGAAACACATGCGATCAGTAAACATACGAACAGATGTTCAACTTCATAAGTGACCAGGAAGCTGTGAGTCACAACTACACTGTATCCCCACTGAGTTATCAAAAATGAGAAAGTGTTACAATATCAACTGTTAGAGCCGATGTGAGCTGTACAGGTTCTGGAACATTGCTGCTGGGAGACAAAACTGGTGCCGCTAGCAAGGAAAGCCGTGTCGGAAAATCGGACTCGCGGCCGCCCTGCCCTGTTAGCGGCAGTGGCGCTGGCCCTTCGTCCCTTCCCGCTCCCCAGAGGGGGCGCGTCTCCCGTTTGCTCTGCCACCGTCCGCACCTTCCCCTAGACACACAGAACACATTCGGAACCAGAGTCGCCTTGTCTGTCTGGGAAGAGAAATCATAGCACACACGGCCTCGGTTCTTCGGAGCCAACCCGGGCTTCCTTTCTCCCACCTCCCCACGAAGCGGCCCCCCTCTGAGGACTAGCCCAAGACAGGATGAAATCCCCCGCCCGTTCAAAGTGAGCCATCGCCACTCTCTCATTCCAGAACATTTTCATCACCCTCAAAGGACGCCTCAGCCGCATTAGCAGCCCCCCCCCCCCCCCCCCCGCCCCAGCCCTTGGCCAGCATGGACCGGCTTTCCTTGAGAATCCGTCGGTACAGTTTGCTTCAGTAGCTCACAGTAAAAGACCCAAAATCACTACCCAGTGAACAAGAAAACAAGGCCCCATTGGTGAGATCTGGCAGAAACTACCAGTAACCAAATTTGGACCCAAACATTTAGTATTTGAATTCAAGATTAGTTTAAAGTTAGAACATTTATTAGTCAAAAAAAGAAAATTTATTAATCCAAATTTACCACGTGAACACATTAATGGGAAAATCCTACTCTCTCAGTAGATGAAAAACATTCAATAACTCAACATCTATTCATGGTAATAAAAAACAAACTTTTAACAAACTAACCATAGATGGAAATATCCTTAACCTGGTTTTTAAAAGTTATTTGTAAGACATGTGAGTGGCTCAGTTGGTTAAGCATCTGACTCTTGATTTCAGCTCAGGTCATGATCTCCTGGCTCCCCTAGCCTGCTTCGGATTCTCTCTCTCTGCCCCTCCCCTACTTGAGCGCTCTCTCTCTCTCTCTCTCTCTCTCTCTCTCTCTCTCAAAATAAATAAAATAAACATTAAAAACAATCTTCCATTAGGAGCGCCTGGGTGGCTCAGTCGGTTAAGTGTCCAGCTTCAGCTCAGGTCATGATCTCACTGTGAGTTTGAGCCCCATGTCAGGCTCTGTGCTGACACCTCAGAGCCTGGGGCCCATTTCAGATTCTGTGTCTCTGTGTCTCTCTCTCTGCCCCTCCCCCATTCACACTCTCTCTCTCCAAAAATAAACATTAAAACCTTTTTTAAATCTTTCAATAAATTATTAAAATTAATAAGTGGCATTACAGTGCAGAGCCTGCTTAGGATTCTCTGTCTCCCTCTCTCTGTCCTTCCCCCAGCTGCTCTCTATAACTCTCTCTCTAAATGAACAAATAAACATGAAAAAAATAAAATATAATTTTAAAAGATACCATTCAGTATGACATCTAAAATGAAAAATACCTAGGAATAAATGTAACTCTATATTGTGTGGACAGAATTACAAGATTCTATTGAAATCCACTAAAGGAGAGCTGAGTCATGTTCATGGTTTGGAAGGTTCCGTTGGCCTATAGGTTTAATGCAGTTCCAAGAACCTAACAAGTAGAATCGTAGGGAAAGGACAAACTAGCACTAGGCATATTGAGGATGCACATTATCAAAATGACCACCGAGACTGGTTAGAAGTGAGGGCGAACACTTTATCCAAACCACCAGAGTCTGAAGAACTTCAGAGAGAGTGACTCCTCGAGCAAAATATAGTTACAGGTTTTTTTGAGGCTGAGGGTGGAAAAGTACCGGCCGAGTGAGTCAGCTGACTCCGAGCACAGCCGAGCACACAGCCTTTGTTGGGTGGCCGGCTCCGGTTCAGGGGTGCTCAGTGCTCAGAAGCTGGGTCTGCTCCTTGGAATTTATTGCTCCTTGGAATTTATTGCAGTTACCTGCTTCTCTCAATTCCTAGAACTGCCTTTAGGCACCGAAATTCAGTTCAAGGTTCATGAGTGGAAAATATAGCTTCTCACAAGAGGAAAAAAAGTGAAATTGAACTCTGTCTCACACCATACAGAAATTAATTGGAGTAGTTTAAGGACTTAAATGTGAAAGGCAAAAGTACAAAACTTTTAGAAGGCAAGGTAGGAGACTTCCTTTATGACATGGGGATACAAAAGGATTTCTTAGAAGAAAGTGATGGCTGAATTTGACTACGTTCAAGTAAATGCATTGCCTCTTCAAAATACATCCTATCAAGACTGGAAATGAAATCCTCCAACTGCGAGAAGGCATCTTCACTTCGATCACGTACAAAACAATGGCATACAGAATATATAAAGAATTCCTAGAGGTCAGTAAACAAAACTACAAATGAGAAAAATGGGCAAAATTCATTCACAGGAATTTCATATGAGAGAAAGACAAATGATCCATGAAGCCAGGGAATGGGCTTCACCTCATCGGCTCTCAGGGAAACGCAGGGTGAGTAGACCATCGGATCCAACCTCTCACCTACCAGCCAGGAGCCTGTGCAGAAGACTCCTCAAGCATGTGCGGTAATGGGAACATCATACTCCCACGGGCACTGGTGGGAGGTGTGAGTCCGTGCAACCGCCCTGGTACGCCGGCACTGGTGATGCAGCAAGTCAATCACGGGGTGTATTCCGTAGAGACACTCTTGTACGTGTGCACTACGAGACATGCGCTTCTAGAAGCTTTATCAAGAAGAGGAAACAAATCCAAGAAACTGTAAAAATGCCCTTCTACAGCTGATGGTCTTAGTGAGTCCAGCTCTTTTCAGACAATAGGACATTCTACAGGACAGGTGCAAATCTCAGCCATGTCTATAAGCATGGACGTGGCAGAGTCGGAGAACATAAAGCAGATAAACAAAGACTCCCTGAAGAACATGTACATCTGGTTGAGAACCCTCCAGAAGAGTATGTGCAATTTAAAAACAGGCAAGGTTGTGGGGTTAGAAGACAGGACAGGGCTTGTCCTGGGGGCAAGGAGCGGCCAGTGGGGAGGGGGACACCAAATCTGTTCACTTTGTCCTCTGTCCCCTGTTAGCCTCTAGCATAGCCCATGGTCTTGTGGTTTCATCAGCATGCAATTTAAAAACAGGCAAGGTTGTGGGGTTAGAAGACAGGACAGGGCTTGTCCTGGGGGCAAGGAGCGGCCAGTGGGGAGGGGGACACCAAATCTGTTCACTTTGTCCTCTGTCCCCTGTTAGCCTCTAGCATAGCCCATGGTCTTGTGGTTTCATCAGCAGCCTCTGCGACCGGGCTCACCTCGGCCTGCGGTGTGGCCCGTGGCTGACGGCTCCGTCGATCTCACCTCAGTATCGACTCAAATACCACTTTGGTCTTTCTTTTCCATGTGGCAGATTCCTAACTTGCAGCAGGTTTCCGCAGCTGGAGGAGTGACGCCACCCTGTCACTTGCTCTGGCCGAGGGCTGGGGGTGGGGTGCTCTGGAAGCCACCCCGGCTCCCTCACCTCACCGGACTTGGAATCGAATCCTGCCCAACTCTCCCTTCCTGACCTCTCGGGCCTGGTTCAGGCGGAGTCATCTCTCACCTGACTAGTGTCCCTGTTTCTGTCCTTGCCAGCCCATGTTCTCAACATGCCAGCTGACATGGCGCTAGAAAAATGCCTATCAACTTCTATCCCTTCTCTGCTCCAAATCTTCTGTTGGCTCCCCTGTGACCCCCAGGAAGACCCCAGATCCTTCCAATGGCCCACAAGGACCTACTCTGCCCTCACTCTGGTTTCTGTGCTCTTGACCCAGCACCCATACCCTCCTGTGCCTTCTGCCTGGAACACCTCCAGGCCACCCGGACCCTCCCACCAACACGGGCCCCACAATAGCCCGGATTAGTGTCTGGTTTGTTCCCTGCCCGGGGCGCTGCCTGGCTCCCACTAGGTGTTCAGTAAGTGTCCACTGAATGAATGATTTCCAACTCAAAACAGCAAAGGGGAAAAGCAAGTTAATAATTTATAAAACTATTACCGCATTACATTTATAATCGTATCATATTATAATACATATTATAGTAGTAAACAAGTAGAAACACCCTAAGTGGTTAACTGACTTCTGTCATATCTGTGGCAAGAAGTACTATGCAACCCTTACAATTATGTAGGCATATACTTACTGACATGAAAAGATACCCATAATTTGTCCTATAGTGAAAAAAACCAGGCGACAAGCCAGCCGGGGGAGCTGTTGTACGTGAACACACCTCTGTGACCATGTGCGCGTGCGTCAGCATTTCTCAGCGTATACATTAATCCATGAAAAAATACCATTTCCAATTGTGTTTGGGAAATGCTGCATGCAATATCCTCTTGTGGGGATTCATGTTAGCCTTTTATAATTTTATTTTTTTAATGTTTCTTTATTTTTGAGGGAGAGAGAGACAGAGCGTGAGCAGGGGAGGGTCAGAGAGGGAGACACAGAATCCGAAGCAGGCTCCAGGCTCTGAGCCGTCAGCACAGAGTCCAACGCGGGGCTTGAAGCCATGAACATGAGATCATGACCTGAACTGAAGTCAGAGGCTTCACCAACTGAGCCACCCAGGCGCCCCTCATGTTAGTGTTTTAAAGGCTTCTAGAAGTCCTGGAGCAAAGAAACATGCTTAAAGGCACCTGGATGGCTCTAGTCAGTGGAGTGCGTGACTCTTGATCTCGGGGTTGTGAGTTCGAGCCTCACACTGGCTGCAGAGATTGCTTAAAAATAAAATCTTTTGAGGCTGCGGCTGGAGGCATGGGGCAGGGGGCGGGGCTGGGCCAGCCCACATTCAAGAGGAGGAGATTAGACAAATCACATGAATATCAGAAATGGAATTCACTGATGTTGACCTTAAAGCCTTTCTACCATAAGACAGAGCGTGAGCAGTGAAGGGCAGAGAGAGAAGGGCACAGAGAATCTGAAGCAGGCTCCAGGCTGTGAGCTGTCAGCACAGTGCCTGATGTAAGGCTCAAACTCACAAACCACGAGACCATGACCTGAGCTGATGTCAGCTGCTCAACCGACTGAGCCACCCAGAGAGAGAGAGAGAGAGAGAGAGAGAGAGAAAGAGAGAGAGAGAGAGAGAGAGCGAGCCAAAGCAGGGGAGGTTCAGAGAGAGAGGGAGACACAGAATCGGAAGCAGGCTCCAGGCTCTGAGCTGTCAGCACAGAGCCCGATGCGGGGCTCCAACACTCGAACCGTGAGATGATGACCTGAGCCCAAGTCGAATGCCCAACTGACTGAGCCACCCAGCTGCTCCTATCAAATGCTTTTTCCGCTTCTATTGAGATGATTGAGGATTTTTGTCATTTTTTTAATGTGGTGAATCATGTTTAGTGATTTGCATATGTTGAATCATCCTTGTATCCCACGAATGAAGCCCACTTGATTACGTTGTAAAAAAAAAAATAATAAAATAAAGTCTTTTAAAAAATGCTTAAATATGTTTAAGCCAGCACCTGTCAAACTGCATTGACCATTGAGTCCTATTGTCTCATACCATTTGTGGAAACAGAACTGTTGTTTCACAGAAAAGATTTTGGAACGGGCACCTGCTGCCTTAGTCAATGAGGTGTCTCACTCTTGGTTTCAGGTCAGGTCATGACCTTACTGTTTATGGGTTTCAGCCCCACATCGGGCTCCATGCTGACAGGACGGAGCCTGCTTTGGATACTCTCTCTCTGTCTGCCCCTCCCCTGCTTGCTCTTTCTCAAAAGTAAATAATAAACTTAAATTGTGTGACGTGATGGATATCATTCTTTAAAAAAAGGAGGGGGCGCGCCTGGGTGGCTCAGTCGGCTAAGTGTCCGGCTTCGGCTCAGGTGATGATCTCTCCGTTTGTGAGTTCCAGCCCCGCATCAGGCTCTGTGCGGACAGCTCGGAGCCTGGAGCCTGCCTCAGATTCTGTGTCTCCCTCCCCCCAGCACTCTGACTCTCTCTCTCTCTCTCTCTCAAAAATAAATAATAAACATTAAAAATAATAAAATTTAAAAAATAAAAGATTTTGGGAGACTGGTAATACAAGCACAGAAAAAAGTTTGAAAGGAAACGCGCCGAGATGTTACCATGTTTATTTCTGGGTCACTAGCATTATGGGGACTTTTTCTTTTCGTTTTAGGAATTTTTTTTGGTAATAGAATAAGAATGTATTACTTTTATAATCAAAACAGCAATAAGGCTATTCGCATTTTCAATCACATGTTTTAAAGGAGAAAATAAAGGCAAAGATAAAGATGGAAACCATTTAATTTTACTCCATAGGTACTTCCTTATTGTAAGCAAGTCGCACACTCGGCACTTTCGGAATCCAGCAAGCCAAGCACCATAGCTGCCCAAGTGAATCTTCTCATGCTTCATTGGCCTGGCTCACCTATCAGGACACTGGGAAAAGAAGAGAGGTTGATGAACTAAGTCTGGATTCCTATACATTGTCCTGGTCTGCAGAGAGTAACTTTGTAATTACATTACCTTTTCCAAAATATGATTTTTTAAGTTTTTATTTATTTATTTTGAGGGGAGGGCAGAGAGAGAAGGAGAGAGAGAAGGAGGGAGAGAGAGGAGAGAGAGAGACAGAGGGAGAGAGAATCACAAGTAGGCTCCACACTGTCAGTGCAGAGCCTAATGTGGGGCTCAAATTCACAAACCTCAAGATCATGACCTGAGCCAAAACCGAGCTGGACACTCAATCG
This sequence comes from Suricata suricatta, assembly GCF_006229205.1. Classification (NCBI taxonomy): domain Eukaryota; kingdom Metazoa; phylum Chordata; class Mammalia; order Carnivora; family Herpestidae; genus Suricata; species Suricata suricatta. The sequence continues at coordinate 110,636,676 of NC_043717.1, forward strand.
ACTAAGCCGCCCAGATGATATTTTAGACAAAGTGTCCTTTAAATACAAACCACATGATTCCATAGAGACAAAATACTTTGATTAATTGAGAACAAGAGTGTCACAATGTGTCTTCCGCAGTGTGCAGTTGGGATTGGAGGTAGATGTACAAGTATGGTCACGTAGCGCTTCTTGTTGTGCGTGGATGTCTGTGTATGTATTTCTACCAGGACAGCATTTTCAGGTTGAAAACGGTTATTAAGGCCTTACAGTTAGAAAGTAGAAACAGAACAGAGGCTACAGCTGTTGTTTTTTCTAAAAGATTGTATTTTGGGAGAGTCTGGGTGGCTAGGTTGGTTGAGTGTCCAACTCTTGATTTTGGCTCAGTTCATGATCCCAGGGTCATGGGACCGAGCCCCACTTCAGGATCTGTGCTGAGTGTGGAGCACGCTTAAGATTCTCTCTCTCTCTGACATCACGCCTGGGCCTAGGCCACGATCTTGCCATTCCAAAGTTCGAGTCCCGCATCGGGCCCTGTGCTGACAGCTCAGAACCTGGAGCCTGTTTCAGATTCTGTGTCTCCCTCTCTCCCTGCCGTCTTCCCCTGCTCGTAGTCTCTCTCTGTCTCTGTCTCTCTCTCAGAAATAAATAAACAGTTGAAAAAAAAAAGCTAACTAATCACAGGTGCCTGTGTGGGTCAGTTGGTTGAGTGTCTGACTCTTGATTTCAGCTCAGGTCGTGATATCACTGTTTGTGGGATCGAGCCCTGGTCATCGGGCTCTGTGCTGACAGCACGGAGCCTGCCTGAGATTCTCTCTCTCCCTCTCTCTCTGTGCCTCCCCCACTCACACTCACTGGCTCTCTCCGTCTCAAAGAAATACACATAAAACAAGTTAAAAACCTTACTAATCAAACAATACAATTTGTCGTGGAAAGTCCAGGAAGTGTAGTTAGATGAAAAGAAATGTGAAAATCCATAACAGCAGCAATATGAATACTGATCACAGCCAGCGGCACGAGGAGATGGCCCACGTCTAATACTTTGGTTGGATTCCGGAAACCTTCTTTTCACTCGTACATATAGTTTTTAATTAGAAATTGGTTTCAGTTGCCTATCCTCTGTTAGCCTCTGCTCTTCCACTCAATAATCATTCCTCAATCCGGTGCCATGTGATCAGCCTCCGGAACAAGGTCTTGGTGACCACACACAACTCGTGGTACGAACTTTCAGCACTTTCTTTAACCAGGCAATGGACAGTTAAGTTGTTTCTGTTTTCCCACTATTATAACGCATACTAACACTTCCTGCACACGGCTCTCCGATTTCCTCAGGCAACAGAACGTGTAGCTGAAGCCTGTTTAGAGCCGCAGCCAGTGGTGCACAGGTGAGCATGAGGGTAAATCAAGAGGGTAGAGAAACTCTTTCCAGTCCGTACAGCGAAGTATATTTCTTAAAAAATCAGTGTTATTGAGATTCTACTATGTGCCCAGTAGCACGTGCCAGTTTTTCCTGGGGCTTCGTGTGCCCTTATCATCATAGACTCAAATCTTCCTTTATTTCGGCAACATTAAAACAAATTATACCTTGAGTATTTTTTCCTGGTGTACTATTTTGGTTCTCTGCTACAAAAAATTAATTATGTGTCCCCTGCATCTATCATTTTTTTCCTTTAATCTTACTGTCTGAAAGTATTTTATTTTTTGTTAAAATTTTTTTAATCTTTTCTTTTTGAGAGAGAGAGACAGTGAGCGGGGTAGAGGAGGAACAGAGAGAGAGACACACACACAGCATTGGAAGCAGACTCCAGACTTCCAGCTGGCAGCACAGAGCCTGACTCGGGGCTTGAACTCACTAGCCATAAGATCATGGCTGGACTGCAGTAGGACACTTAATGGAATGCGCCACCCAGGTGCTCCATGACAAAGAGACACAGAGACTCTTAATCAGGTTCCACACTCAGCACGGAGCCTGACATGGGGGTTGAACTCAGAAACCGAGAGTTCATGATCTGAGCGAAAGTCAGATGCTTAACAGACCGAGCCACCCAGGTGCCCTTGAATAAGGGTTTTACATAAACTAATTAAGTCTGTTTAATGGTGCTGGCTTTGTTTATCCCGTTTTCCCTCTCTTTTTATATCTTTTCATCAATATGTCCTTTCGTTTTGCCATATCTTGCTCTCCCACTTGTGCTCACTGTCCACACTGGGGTTTCTTTCACTAACCATTTGCTTGTTCCCAGCAAGGGCTTCTTGGTTTTTCTCCTAGGGTAAGCCACCTACTTCAAAGAAGGAAGAATTTCCTTTGGCATGTCCCTGGCTTTATCTCCAAAGAAGTCCTTCTGAATGTATACGTCTACCTAATGCTTCAGATGCTTCTGGTGCAGGCCCGCTGGCCATACTTTGAGTGACAAGTGACGCAGGAGATAGACAGTCAGATACCCTGAGTTGAGTCCTGGCTTCCTTATTTGGGAAATGCAGCCTTTCTCTGTGCTCGGGAAGAAGGAGCAGACTTGGTGAACGCGGCGCCAGTGTCTCACAGTCTGTCTCGCTGAGCACCTGAATCTGTTTCGCTTTCCCGTCCACGTGTGGCCGCAAGCACCCTGTGGCCCCCACGGGGACACGACCCGCCGACCCCCGCCCAGGACAGCCCGTTCCTCCGGCTGCTGGGAGCGCCGTCAGCTCGGCCTCTATGAAGTTTCGGCCGCAGCAGGCTAACGTGAGATAAGTCTCTCGGGGTCACTAGAGGTTTCACCGAGCCTGCGAGGCAGTTGACCTGCGTCTCCCTTCCTCCCCTTCCCCCTGATGACACCCTGCGCGTCCAGCTCTGGTCTCACCGTCTGCTTCCAGAACCCCTGATCTGTGGCACAACTTTCCCCCAGGGCTAAAATCCCATTTCTCAGTGCATCCAGCTCAAGTGCAGAGTACCTGGGGGAGCTGGGTTCTCTCAAAGGTGGGCGCAGCTCTTCCTGGTTTAAGTGACTTATTAAGTTAAGCGAGTTATCTGCTCCTGATCTCCACACCCCGAATACAATGCTGGAGCAGGAAGAGCCTAACCACCGTGAACATTCCCATTCGCAAAGAATGCCGGGAGACGCACAGGCTCCGCAGCGCCCCGGCGGCCCCGGGGCGGACACTGGTCGGGGCCGGCCTGCTTTCCAGGAGCAGCTCCGCGGCGCTTGGGCCTCCCGGGAGGCCCTTCCTATCAGTCTCCGCGGCTGCGTCCTTGTCGTGAAAGACCAGAAGGCTCAAACAACAGACGGCTCATTTAGTTCTTTGGCCATAAGCTTCTCTCAAAAACTTAGCTGACTTCTGTTTGGCTCCGGTTCCGAGTCCGTAACCATATATCCAAGGTCGTTCTTTCCTAGCCGGGCTCTTGATTGTGTGATTAACCATATATCCAAGGTCGTTCTTTCCTAGACGGGCTCTTGATTGTGTGATTATTTCAGCTTATCAGGAGCGTTAGGCGGGGACGCCACGCCCTTCACCTGATCTCTGCCCTCGGCCACTTTATTAGGTGTGCACTTTGAACAGTCCTGCAGCCTTTTAAATCTCTCCTCTCACGCTTTCACAGGTTCCCCCCTTGGACTCTGTCTCCCGCCAGAGCACGGACTCGGCGGACAATTACTCAGCGGTCTTATTTCTCTGTCTCGCCACCAACCAGGAGAGAGACAGGCAAGTAGTCAGCTTTTGGTAAATCCTGACTGAATTAATAAAACCTAGGTTTCTCTAGCTATGTTTATTTTGTTAACTATTTCACGAGTCTTTTTCACTTCATATGATTTACATAGGTAAATACTGTGGCAAAGTTTCAGGCAATTGAACACATAGTTAATTAGATATTGTCCATGCATAATTCCTAAACCAAAGGGAAAGACGGAGTTAATGAAGTTAGAAAAAAGAGATCAGCTATAAACACTGGGTATTCAATGTCACCTGTAAGTCGCTGGTAATGGATGGAGTGGGTTGGATAAACCAAGAATTACCTTCCTGAAAACTTTCCCTGAATTATAAATGTGCAGGCTGGTGGGGAACCTGACCGTTCCTGCCTCTCCCCCACGCCCCTTTCGCTCTCTTCACCCCACAGCAGCTTACGTGAGGCAACAGAGGATCCCCATGATGACTGAGATGACCAGAAAAGCAAAAACGGCTGCTGGAGGCACGGAGTTCTTGATGTGATCCTCCAAATAATTCTTGAACTTGTTCAGCCAGGACCTGTGGTTTTCTGCAGAGAAAGCGTAGACATTCATTAAGGAGAGATCAAGTAAGGGATAAGGCTGGGATCTGAACCCTGGTTCAAGTTCAGGGAGCTGTCCCAGATATCATGCTCTTACGGTTGCCCAGAGCCCATATTCTTTTTTTTTCCAATATTTTATTGTCAAGTTGTTTTCCATACAACACCCAGTGCAGAGCCCATATTCTTAACGATTCTGCTGCGATGCCTCTAAGACATTCAAGGAATATATGTACATTAAAAAAAAAGGTATCGCATGGGACACCTTGATTGTTTAGTCGGTTAGGCGCCCGACTTCAGCTCAGGTCATAATCAAACGGGTTCGTGAGTTTGAGTCCTGGGTCAGGCTCTGTGCTGCCAGCTGGGAGCCTGGAGCCTGCCTCCTCGGATTCTGTGTCTCCGTCTCTCTTTGCTTCTCCCTCTCTGTCTCCTTCTTCTTCTTTTTCTTCTTCTTCTTCCTCTCTCTCTCTCTCTCTCTCTGTCTCTCTCTCAAAAATAAGTAAAAGTTAAACAAAATTTTTAAAAAAGGTATCCTCAGATGGACGTCCCCTGTGCCTCCTTGTACATCAAATAGAAACAATAATGTCTGGCCCAGATACCTTCAGGGCTGTTCTGAGGTCTCAGTGACTAAGGGCGGGCACTGCGTGAAAAGATCCGAGCAGTATCTGTGCTCGGCGGACGCTGCGCTTTGGCAGCCCAGCTGTGAACTCCTCACGCGAGTCGTTCTGCTGAGGGAGCAGAAGACAAGCTGAGGGGCCACCCCCACCCCCAGCCCCGCACCTACTGGGGGGATAGGTGTGACATTCCTCCCCTGCTCCTGGCTGCCCACGAACAAAGAAAAGGGGGAAAACCAATGGTTACCTGTTAGAGATCACAGTCCTGAAGGACCTAAGAGTCTCCATCACCCTCCAAGGTGATGTGGGAAACCAGGGCAGAAGGAAATGGCAGACAGGACAAAGGTCCTTCTAACCCGCAGCCCACAGACCACTCCTCGAGGCGGGCGGAGTAACGTTTCCCCAGGAACTCCCTACCGTCTTCTTGCTAACGCTTTGCTGGAGGGCAAACCACCTTAGCTTGACAAGCCGGGCCTCCAGGGTGCCAGGAGTCCTCTTCAGCGCGGGAAAATCTCACTGGAAACTTCCCTGGGCCCTCCCCTGCCCCAGCTCCTCGGTAGCTACCCAGGGTCTCCCGACGCCCCGGGGCCGGCTCTTCCCGCCCACAGGGCCTGTCCCCAGGCTTCAACAGGTCCCCGTTTTGCAGCAAAGACGTCTTCAAGAATTCTTTCTCGGTTGTCGGCACCGGACCCCACGAGCCCCACTAGCCCCCCTAGAACCTCATCAACTCAGCACAGGGTTTGGGGAGCAACAGGTGGGTCGGGGCTCGGTGATCCGAGCGGCACGGAACCGGAGCAGCCGGCTCCACCGCGAACACTCGCCCACGCGAGACCGGCGCTTGCTGACCTGAGGCGCGAGTCCGGCGGCCCGCGGGCGCGGCGGGGGGCGTCCTCC
>NC_043717.1:110642493-110662161 GCF_006229205.1 Suricata suricatta
CACAGCGCGAGCGCCAGGCCCAGCAGCCAGGGCGCCAGGGCTCGGCCGCCGCCCGGCTCTTGGCAGCCGGCTCTGCTGAAAGGGGAGAACGCGGGGGTTAGTTCGCATTGCAGTCAGCTTGTCGTCCGTCGTCGTCTGTCGGCGGCCTGGACGGTCACACTGCCGCTCCCAAACGCGGTCGGCTCCCAAAGCGACGCGCTTCCTCCGTGCACGACCGACAGCACAAGGCGGGGGACGCGGTGTGCTCCGCGGGGCCGGGCGCCCCGCTTCTGAGCCGAGGCCGCCCCCCTGCGCCCCGCTCGGCCTGGCCCGTCGTCTCCGACTGTCTCTCACGCTCCCCTGGCCCGTCTGCCCCAAGACTGCCGTCGGCTTGGCCCACCAGGCCTCCCCCTGCTGCTGCCGCCGCCGTCGCCTCCTCGCCTCCCTCTTCTCACTTCACCCCTGCCTCCCTTCTGCCTCCTCCCGGAGCAGCCAGAAACGTGGGGCCTGGTCTTACTTCCGTCCCTGACCTCGCCTGCGGTGACCTCCTCCCGCCGCTCCCCCGCAGCCCGATTTCCTCTCTCTCTGCCACTCCCCTGCTTGTGCTCTGTCTCGCTCAGTTTCTCAAAAAACAAAGAAACATTAAAAAAAAGAGAGAGAGACCCACGTCAGGTAGGAAGCCACTTACCTGAAAATTGACTTTGTGCCAAGGGATCCAAAGAAGTCAGTGACTTAGGCTTCAGCGTTCAGAGTGCAGAAGCAGCTGGTCAGAGTTTTCTCCTAAGTTCTCTGAAGTTCCAAATGGAATTCTACTATTCTTTATGATGTCATCTGTGCATTGGACCCTCCCCCCGTCTCTCTGCATCTTTTTCTATGTATAAACATCCTTGTTGATACTAACACCCATGGTCACATTGCTGTTTCCTTTTAGTCTTGAAGAGTTCTAAGATATTTTGCTTGCCACATGGTATCTACTATATCTTACAATTGTATATACACGGGACCTTAATAAATGATAAAAGATGGTTTTATATGATGATTGCCCACTCATTTGGGTGCACTGAAGGGAAAGCCCCCCCCCCAAAATGAATAAACTCTAGACAGATCAAGGACTAAACAAAAGTAAAACCATATACATATTAGAATAAAATATGGGTGGGTGTTTGTATAATCTTGGTGTGGAAAAAACTACTCTAAGGATGTCATAAAACCCAAAACCATGGGGGCATCTGGATGGCTCAGTCAGTTGAGCATCTGACTCTTGGTTTCAGCTCAGGTTGTGATCCCAGGGTCAAAGGATCTAGCCTGTCGGACTCCATGATGAGCGTGGACCCTGCTTAAGATTCACTCCCTCTTGACGCCTGGGGGCTCAGTCGGTAGAGTGTTTGATCTCATGTTTCATGAGTTTGAGCCCCACGATGGGCACCCTGAGCAGACGCTGGTTAAGATTCTCTCTCTCTCTCTCTCTCTCTCTCTCTCTCTCTGTCTCCCCCTCTCTTTCTGCCCCTCCCCTACTTGCGAACATGGTCTCTTTCAAAATAAATAAATAAGTTGAAAAAAAGCCCTCTCTCTTCCCCTCTGCCCCCTCCCTAATTCATGCAAGGTCTCTCTCTAATATAAAAAAAAATTTTAAAAAATATAAAACCCCCAAAGCCATAGTTGAAAATACTGGTGATAAATTTGTTGCATAAGAATGTAAACCTTTCATAGAGCAAAATACTGTAAAGAAAGGTAAATGATTAATGACAAATTCGATAATACATTTCATAACATAGATGATAGATTAAGATCCTTAATATACAAAGAACTCTTACAAGTGAATTTTTAAGGAAAGGTAATCACTTCCATAGAAGAACCAGCATAGGTGACGTACTAGTCAAAGTTCTACCAGAAAAGCAGTGGATAGATCGTGGTGTATACTATGCAACAGGATACTATACAGCAATTAAAATGAGCCGCTGGGAAATATATACACTAAGGGAGGTTTTTTAGTTTCGATAGTGCTCCCCTGTCTCTTGGTTCACAAGGCAATTGTATCTACTCCTAGGTCACTACCCAGGAGAATTATTGTAGGGTGTCTCCAGGCTCGACCTTGGGAGATAATGCCAGATTGTTTACTGGAAGAAGTACGTCACGAACAGCATAAGCGAGTGTCCCCTGCTACACATCATTTGTCAACGGCACGAATATTTCCTCCCATTCTGTGAACGAGCAGAAGATCCAAATCTAAATGTAGTCAAAGTTATCACAGTTTTCTTTCTTTCCTGCTTCATGGCTTTCGGGGTGCTGTTCAAGAAATATGACCCCCCTAGAAATTTTGTTGTTTGCTCTTCACGGAGCTTTAATTAAATCGAAACTGATTCTTTTTTTTTTTTTTGTATAGTGTGAGGAAGGGGTCAAGTTTCATTTTTCAAAAGAAAAAAGTAGCTTTCACTTTTTTAAAGTTTATTTTTTTTTAGTCATCACTACACCCAACGTCGGGCTTGAACTCATGACTCCGAGATCGAGAGTCATCTGCTCTACTGACTGAGCCAGCCAAGTGTCCCAAATTTCAGGTTTTCATATATATTTCTGACTGACCTGGTGCCACTGCTCTGCTGAGCTGTTTTGTCATAAGTCAACGTCCATCTATAAAGTGGCTCCACTGCTGGATTCTGATATGTTCCACTGGTCTATTGATCTGTCCTTGTGCTGACATCACATTGTCTTAATTACCGTGGCCTTAAGGTAAATGTCACTGTGCTGCCTGGCTCGCTCAGTTGGTGAAGCGTGCAACTCTTGATCTCAGGGTCGTGAGTTCGAGTCCCACATTGGGTACAGAGATTACTTAAAAACAAATTTAAAAATTTTTTGAAATAAAAAATTTGTTAATGTTTCTTTTTGAGAGAGAGAGAGAAGGAGAAACAGAACGTGGGTGGGGGAGGGGTAGAGAGAGGGAGACACAGAATCCTCAGTAGGTTCCAAGCTCAGAGCTGTCAGCACAGAGCCTGACTCAGGGCTCAAACTCAGGAACCGTGAGATCATGACCTGAGCCTAAGTCCGACGTTTACCCGACTGAGCCACCCAGGCATCCCTAAATGTAAAAATCTTAAGAAATAAAATAAATGTTGCTATCTGGTACCAGGAATATTTCGGCTTCTTGGCCTTTTATAGTTCTATGTGCTTGATTCCACAATGAGAAAATGTTGGAATTTACATTGAGATTGTGTTGAATCTGTAGATACATCTGTGAAGAATCAACATCTTTGTAACACTGAGTCTTCTAATCCCAATTACTTAGGTTTTTAAGATATCTCTCAATGAACTTATGAACAGTCTCAGTCTTCATTAGCGCTCTGCGTGAAATCACAAGTTTCTAGGAGTGCTGTGTCACTCAGTACACTTTCGTTACAGTCAAGGAAGGTTACAAATAGTTTAAGTTAGTTTGTAAACAATAAAGTTAAGTCTAAATCTGTATCTTGTCATCATAAAGCAGGATTTCTACATAGCCTGCTTACTAAAGTTTTCTCTAACATGAAAAGATAGAGTTGGTTTAAATTTTTTTAAGTTTTTATTTTTATTTTGAGAGAGAGAGAGCATGCACACACACGCACGTGCGCACACACACTCACAAGTGGAGGAAGGGCAGAGACAGAGAGAGAGAGAGACAGCAGATCCGAAGCACGCTCTGCGATGGCAGCAGGAGCCCGATGCAGGCCTTGAACTCATGAGCCTTGAGATCATGACCTGAGCAGAAGGCGGATGCTTAGCTAGCTGACTGAGCCACCCAGGCACCCGAAAGATAAACTTGCATTAATATGCATCTTCCAAAGTTTGTCGGCTTATAACCTTGAGATTATGTTTGATAAAATGTTTGTGACAGAAAATGGTATTTGTTCACTTAAAGTTACAAGCTACATTTGTCCTAGGAGTGAACTGGCATCTTAATATTCTGATAATTAACTTGCTATGATCCCTGTGATTTTTCAGATCACTGAAACAGCATTATCAAATAGCGTGGATTTTCTGGTGCTCACGATAGGGTCTGTTTTGCTGCTCGAGCTCATCACCCCTACAACTTCACATCAGTCCCAGGCTCTGGTTTGTTCTATCTTTCTTTCATTCTGCTTTGCACTAAGAGACTGATCTGAAGATTCACATTTCTTTGACGATGATGATTTCACCCCAAAGAAATTTCTTCCTATTGTTTTATTTGACCACATCCAATCTGATTCTTCTTTCAGGAACTTTCCATGTTTATTGTGATAAGAACACAACATAGCTTACCCTGTTAAATTGTTTTAATGTCAACTTATTTATTTTTGAGAAAGAAAGAGGGCACAAGCAGGGGAGGGGCAGAGAGAGAGAATCCCAAGGAGGCGAGCAGCGAGGGGCTCGATCCCATGAGCCATGAGATCATGACCTGAGCTGAAATCGAGGGCCGGACGCTTAGCTGACTGAGCCAGCCAGGCGCCCCTGTTAAAGTTTGGGGTGCACAGTACAGTACTGCTGCCTCTAGGCAGCATATTGTCCAGGAGAGCTCTAGAACTTACTCGTCTTGTATGACGGAAACTCTATAACCGTTGACTAGCAACTCCCATTTCTCTTTTGGTCTCTGTATAAAGTCTTCTCTTGGATCAAGGCTCCATTTCTAATTGTTAAAACCTTATTTCACCTCATAAGCGATACCACTTTCCACCCCAAATTCAACTTAATCTGCTTTTCTAACTCACTAATTAGGTTTTCTAAAGTGTCCTTCCGGCTCTTTGGTGCCTCTATTGTCTTTTAATATCTTGTTGACATTTGTATTTAGATGGTTACTGAAGAAACCGCTGGAAGGCCAGAGGGCTCCAGGAGCCTTTGAGGAGCAGAGACGCGTCAGGGCTATGGGAAAAGACGCCAAAACAAGGACGTGAAGTTAGACGGAGGGTGGTTAACCTTTTACAGGAAAGAAAGCCGTATCACCTTCGGGGTTCGCTTTTCTACCAGGCTGTAGAGAAAAACAATGGGTTGCTTTCTGTAGATGAACCTCTCACCTGACACTCTTACAGAATGGGACATGGGACAGCGTGTTACAGTCCCCAGAAGGTGCCATCGGGTGCAAGACAATGCTCTAGCTTAGACAAAAGGCATGGATTTTCTTGCTTTGTCTGAGATCGTAATAAATGTGTCTCTAACACTCCCGTTTCTAAATGCTCTGGATCGCACACCTTGGAGACTTCCTCCACCTGCTCGGGGGCTTGTCCTCGCCCCCCGGCCCTCGGCCCCTGTGGGACACGGGAAGTGGGCGAGCCATGGAAGGAGCAGCAGGTGCCTGAGGCGGAGGCCGCCTGGGCGGCCACGGGAGCCCTGTTTGCGCCCTCTTTCCACAGCTCAGTGTCACCGGCTCCTGGAAACCTCTGCGGCATCAGCGGGACTCTAGTTTTCTGTCCCAGTATAGAATTTCCCTGTTAGAGTTTTGTTGTGCTTCCGCAGGAAGTGAGCTGAGGGCGGGAGTCCAAGGAGTGTGTTATTAGGAAGAGAATGTACCTGTGCTCCCGGATGGGCACGGGTTCTGCCTGTGTCTCTGTGGGAATATTAAAAATATGCCCTTTAGAAACCTATTATAATGACTACCTTTCTTGGTCACCACAAATTTCAAGGGAACATTGTCATTTTACTTCAAAGTTCCTGATACCTCTGCAATCCTAACGTTATTAGCTTTTTCTTGTTATTGATCGGAATTAAGACCAAATAGCCTTATCTGTCATCCTTCTGAGATTACATTGAACTCTTGAGAGCGATTTGCCCCTTTAAAATTCTGAATACATCTTTGGATGCTCTTGTCAGAAAAGCACACTTATGCATTCATACATGATGTTGTCCCCAGATCTGGAGGTTCTTGAATCCCACCTGTGAGTCTCAGTTTAAAAACACTAGTTTGAGGTAAGAGTGTGCTGCTAACGATGCCCCAAGATGGCCAACTAGGAGAAGTCTATCTATAAGTGTATCCGACTTTCATGCAGTGGTTCTTCCATAATCTACATTTTGCGGATTGTTAGAATGACTTGCTTTTGGCTTCAAGGCTATGGTGATGTGGATTTGCTCCATGTTTGAGCGGGATCGTAAACAGGGAGAGTTTTATTTTAAATGTATGAAGCCTCATGAGAAATGCTTCCATCGTGATGAGCGTCTGCAAACCTCAAACACACTGTTCTACAAAGGAGGAACAGGAGGCTGTGGGAGGCTGACTTGTCAGGAGGAGAGCGCTGTCCACATGACTTTCCTCATTTCCTCCTGGTGCTGGAAGCAGAAAGCAATCTGGCCGCAGTGGCGGTAAATGGAAGAGAGTTGAACTGAATGCAACCTTCCCGGGAAGTGTGGGGTCCTGACAACTGGGAGGCTTCAGGGCTGTGTCCGCCAGGGCAGGGTGGGCAGGGAATGACTGGGAGGCCAGGCTGGGAGGCAGAAGGTAAGTTGGAGGGGGTGCAGCACTGGAGGTGGGGGGGGTGCGCCTGGCCCCTCAGTACCCCTGCTGGGCCTCACAGCCCAGCACCTCCAGCCTCAGGGCGATCTGGCGTGCCCAGCTCTGGGGGTGAATTCTAAGGTAGCGAGTCAGTAGCGGAGGGTCTAGAGAGTTCACCACCGGTGTGGACGAGTCTTGATTTCCCTGAAAAACCTGAAAGACGGAAGACGGCATTTATTAGTTGTCTGACTGGAGAAGCATGACCTGCTAACCCCCATTCCGCCTCCTCACCCCAGGCTGTTGAGTCCATCGGCCTCCTTTTGTGTCAGTTGGAATCCTTGCTTGGCCCCCAGAGTGGCCCACACCCCCATTAGCATTTGTGGCAATGCCCACCACAACGCACAGACTCTGGGTGGGTCTTTTCACTTGGTTGAGTAGCCCGTGCTTCTGGAAGTCCAGGATTGAACCCCAGGAGGGCACTAGATGAGTGCACCCCACGAATCTGGGCCTGGGAAAGTGGGTTTCCATCTAGAACCAGGAAGGAACACCTGGCGTGCCCGTCATGGAGGCCTCTGCGCCAGCTACACCTCACATCTGGCATGTTCTCCCCCACTTGCCAGAATCTCCGTGAAACAGAGTGTTCTGTCCGAGGTGACACACACGCCTGCGTGTTGAGCCCTGTGGGGGTGGGGGTCAGGCTGTTGCCACGCCCGGGCACAGAGAATGCCTGACGCGCGGTAGCTACCCCCGGAGCCCTGAGTCTCCAGCAGCGGACTCCGGCCACAGCACTCAGTGTCTTCCCAGGCATCTGGCTACGGGCCTATCCACCGTTGTCCTCTGTTTTCACCGTCAAATGTCAGCCAGCCCCTCAAGGGTCAGAGGCCCTGGTCACTGACGTATCTTCCACACACAGAACATGTACCAACGTGTATGCGTGCCAGGTGTCCTCCAGACGTTCATGAAGGCTGCTGTTTGATGAAACTTTTAAGAATCGTTGACATCCTTCTGCTTGGACAGATGTTTACATACGTCCTCTGTGAGACTTACCCCTTGTTTTTTCCCCCTCAAGGTTTTATTGTGAAATGGAAGCAACCCCAAGAAACTGAAAGGATAATGTGATGGACCCTTAAGTCCTCCACCTAGATTCACCAGTTGTTAACATAGTGACATTTTACAGTATCTATTTCTACACACACACACACACACACACACACACACTTTTCTGAACTACTTGAAAGGAAGTTGTAAACATCATGGCATTTTACTCCCAAACACTTCAGCACGTCAAACCTAAAACTAAGGTGGTTTATAAGCACAGAATAATAGTATCATTTCCACCAGATGTAATATTGATATAATATAGCCTCATATTTAAAAATGTCCAGTTATCAGATGATATCCTTTATACAATTTTTCCAATCCAAAATCTAATAAAAATCACACATTGCATTTATATCCTCTATCTCTTTAAATCTCCTTTGATAGAGAACAGACTCCTAGTCTCTGGTCTTTTTTTTTGTCCTTCACAACATCAACATTTTTAAGATAAGTTTATTTATTTTTGAGACTAAGAGCAAGAGAGACGGGGCAGAGAGAGGAAGACAGAGACAGAGAATTCTAAGGAGGCTCTACACCCTTAGTGCAGAGCCCAATGTGAGGCTCGATCCCACAACTGTGAGACGGAGCCCGGAGCACAGTCAGCAGCTGGATGCCTCACCGAGTGAGCTACCTGGGTGCCCGGACACTGACATTCTGAAAAGTCTAAGCCCGTGGTGTTGTGGACTGTCCCACATTCTAAATTATGTGACTGTTTTCTTGTTAGGAGATTTTAGTTAAACATTTTTAGTGAGAAAACCCAGTGCATGACGTGTTCTTCCACTGCATCCATCAGGGGACACGTAACGCCACTTTACTCCATAAACTGATGGAGCAGTTTGAGCACTTGGTTGAGGTGATGTCCACCAGATCTCTGTTACCAAGGTGATCGTTTCCGTTTCCTAACAATCTGTGGGATGATATTTTGAAACCTTGTAAATATTTGGTTCCGCATCAAGCTTTTGTCCGGTGGTTTCAGCATTCATTCCAGTTCCTTATAGTATATTGTTGGGGGCGCCAGGGGGTCAGTCGGTTAGGCCTCCGACTTCAGCTCAGGTCATGATCTCGCAGTTCATGGCTTCGAGCCCCACGTCGGGCTCTGTGCTGACAGCTCAGAGCCTGGAGCCTGCTTCAGATTCTGTGTCTCCCTCTGTCTCTCTGACCCTTCCCCATTCACACTCTGTCTCTCTGTGTCTCTCTCAAAAATAACTAAAGATTAAAAACAACCCAAGTATTAAATAGTGTATTGATGACTGCAAATTAATTTCCTAATTTTGTTATTTCTTCTAAATTTCTTGAAAGTTTATTTATTTTGAGAGAGAAACAGAGAGATAGAGAGAGATAGAGAGAGCGAGAGAGAGCGAGTGCAGGCATGTGTTCAAGCATGAGCAGGTGAGGAGCAGAGAGCCAGAGAGAGAGAAACCCACGTAGGCTCCGTGCTGACAGAGATGTGGGGCTGGAGCTCAGGATCCATGGGATAATGACCTGAGCTGAAATCAAGAGTCGGACGCTTAACCGACTGAGGCAGCCAGGTTGCCCGAGGCTACGTTTCTTAGCTGGGACTCTTTTGTGGAGAAACACTCCACCTTCCCTTTCTATACACACACACACACACACACACACACACACACACAACATGTTTATTTTTGAGAGAGAGGGAGAGAGACAGAGCGTGAGCAGGGAAGGGGCAGAGGGAGGGAGTCACAGAATTGGAAGCAGGCTCCAGGCTCTGAGTCATTAGCACAGAGCCCGACTCGGGGCTCCAACTCATGAACCATGAAATCCTGACCTGAGTCGAAGTCAGAAGCTCAGCCAAGTGAACCACCCAGGTGCCCCCCCTTTATATTTTTAACTATGATTATGGATTCCTGGATTCTCTGTTTATTGTATTTATTATAACCCATTATCACCCTTATTCATTTTAATTCTCTAATTGTCTCACATTTGGCAGCAGGAACCCCTCGGTCCAGGTCTTCTGTGCACTCTGGCACACCAAGATGTTCCAAGATGACCTGGCAGTTTCTTTGCTCCAGCTTTGGAGTCTGTATTTCTCTGAAGTTGCATGCACCAGAAGCTTCCTTTTACTGGGAAATGGCATTTAGAGAGAAAGAATGCTCTTGGTTCACTGAAGCTGTGCCACAGGCCGGGGCTCCTGCCTAGCGTGTCTTCTCAGGCTGCACGTTTTTATCTCACGGTGGAGGGCAGAGGCACAAGAGACTGAGTCAAATACACACATTTCAAGCTTCTGTTCGGACTTTCATTCCATTGGTAAAAATGAGTCCTCTGGCCAAGCCCAGAGCCAATGAAGGCTTTAAGGAAGGAGGCAGTGACAAATCAAGAACAATAATACCTTTTACTTTATCTTCCATTTTCTGTTCATTTAGAAATTCTTTATAATTTCTGGTTCCAGAAATAACAAGTGATTTCATGCAGGCAGGGAAAAAAAAAGAACGCTGGGTGGAGTGTTACGTTTATTGGTCCAGGGACACCCTCTACTGTTGATAGAGGGAAGTGCAATTTCTTTACCAGAAGGGACAGTCTTGTGAGGCTGTCATTTGTTTTTGCTTTTAATAGGACATTTGATTTCTGCTTGTGTTCATCACCATGCCTCCTTTCATTTCGGTTCCAGAAGCCAATGGTATGACCTGCAGATCTCAAATGTTAGTATTTCTGCACTCAGAGTGGGGACTTCTCTTTCCAGAAGGGAGTTTCTTTGGGGCACTCGAGTGACACAACTGGTCAAGCATCCGACTCATGGCTTCTGGCTCAGGTCACGATGTCACGGTTCATGAGTTCAAGCCCCACATTGGGCTTTGTGCTGATGGACTTCTCTAGCCCTCCCCACTGGTGCGTACGCGCCCCCCTCTCTCAAAATAAATAAATAAACTTAAAACAAAGAAGTGATTTTCTTTGTTTTCTACCACTGACCTTTCCTGGTTCTTGCACAGACTCCCCTGGACTCTCCAGTGTGAGCCGTGCCGCTGGCTCATCTTGCTCTGCATGTTTATTGTCTGCTTATGTGTAAGTAGAAACTTACAGAATTCTTTGTCTCCTAGCTACTCTGCAGGTGAGTTATGGGTGGTTTTATGTGGTTTATATATATGTATTTTTTCCCCCAGATCATTGGTGAAGAAAGATTTATTTCTTCCTTTCCAGTTTAGATGCCTTTTATTTCTTTTCATTGCCTAATTTTTCTGGCTGTAACTTCCAGTAAACCGTTGAATAGAAGTGGCAAAAGTGCTTGTCTGCTTGTCTGCGAAAATGATAAACGGAAGTCTCTTTCAGACCGGAGTTGGGCCGGGGCGGCAGGGAGGCCCAAGGCCTACCATGTGTCCTCAATGCCAGGTCCACAGGAAGATGGTGGCCCCTCATGAGGATGCACTTTCGCTACTACTTTCCTGCCCGAGCCGAGGCAGGAAGGGCTGCCTTCCCCGGCCGCACCCCTGCCCAGCCTGCCAGCCACCCACAGCCCTGCCCCTACGGGCCTGGGGGTCTTTCCTGGCCGCTCCCAGCGCCTCCCTTTCCTGCCGCAGTTTCGGTCACTCTCTGCTGCTCCAAAATAAAGTCGTTTTGCAGGTAAAATAACCGGCAGTTTTACTTTTAAAGTTAACGTTTTGCCATATGTCTCCTATATTTCCCTTTCGTTCTGGGATTCTGATCCTCACTATGTTAGGCTTTTGACGTGTACACGGTCTCTTAGTTTCCCTTCGCTTTGTCTTCTGTGCTCCATCCTGGGGAATTTCTCCAGCTGTATCTTTCAATTGACCAAAGTCTCTTTGTCTATGTCTAATGTGCTACTAAGTCTTTCTTTGATTTTCAAACTTGGATAATTCTGTTTTTCAATTCTAAAAGTACTGTGATTTAGTACTGTCCAGAACTGCCTAATAATTTTGGGTAATTTGTCATTTATTTTTATGTTTTCATAGTTCATCAATATCTGATGTTCTTCGGACGCTAAATCTGTATTGTTTCTCCTCATTTGTTTTTTTCTTTCTTTCTTTTAACATAGGCTCCACACCAAACCCGGGGCTTGAACTCATGACCCTGAGATCAAGAGTCACGTGCTCTACCGACCGAGCCAGGCAGGTGCACCACTGCCCACGTATAGTCAAGTTGGTTTGTTGTCTTGCATGTTTGCTAATGTTTATGATCTTATCGTTGTGATATGTAGGCATCTTGGGGGCCAAAACTGGGAGTGGAGTGGGTTCGAGAAAGTTTCTTCCAGACGCTGGGACGTCGACTTCAGCTCCCTTCTGGGTTCGTTACTGAATGCACTCGGTTCTCCTTGCATTTTGCTCAAAGCTTAGTCTCCTGATAACACTCATGTAAGCAGTTGCCCTTAGGAAAGCTCCTCCATCGTATACTCTCTCACATTTGACCACTCTGCTCTTATTTAAATAGCTCATTATTTTCAAATAAAAGCTCATGTTTGTGTTTTGGTTTTTGGTTTTTGGTTTTTTTTGCTCCCGTTTGTGAGGAGGCTGGAGAGTCCGCTTTCTGCACTGAGTGTAACGATGCGCTACAAAGTAAGGACTATAAACGACACAGCCTTTTTATGGTGATGATATATACATAACACACCATTTGCCCCCTTGGCCATTTTTAAGTGTTCCATTCCACGCTGTTAAATACATCCCCAATACTGTACAAACATCACCACGTCCCTCGCCAGGCCTCTTCGTCTTGCAGAACGGAAACTCTGCGCCCCTAGTCACTTATTTTCCATTATCCTCTCTATGAAGTTGCCTATTCTAGGTATCTCATTATAATTTATAATTTTATCTGTCAACTGGACTGGTTCCTGTGGTGCCCGGGAGTGTCTGTGAGGATGTTCTTGGATCAGATGAACATTCAAATGACAGAACGGATAAAGCAAATTGCCTTCCAATCAGTTACAAGCCTGAATAGATGAGAAGGGCTGGCCTTCCTGGGAAGGGGAGAGAATTCTTCCACCTGATTCCTTCGAACCGGCACGTTGGCCTTTCCAGCTTTGGGCCTCACACTGAGATATCAGCCCTTCCTCAGCCTTAAGCGTGTTGCCTTCAGCCTGGGACTCACATCGTCAGCTCTCCTGGTTCTCAGCACGCCTTGGGACTTGTCGCCTTCATAATCATGAGCCAGTTCCTTACCATAATCTCCTTACACATGCACATGCACATGTGTGCACACACGCACATCCTACTGGTTCTGTTTCTCTGCGGAAGCCTGACTAATACACTCATCTACATGGAACCACGGAACATTTGTCCTTCTATGTCTGGTCTGTTTCACTTAACCGCATGCATTCAAGGCTCATCCATACGGTAGCAGGTATCAGAGATACACCCTTTTAGAATATATATTATCTATACTCTGGTCTACTAAACTGCCAGCAGCGGAAGTCTACTCCAGCATCAGCGGCCTCTCCCTGGAGGAGACGATGTTTATCTAAGACTTAAAGAACGAACCAAGGAAAAGGGCAATGGGAGTGCTTCGGAAAAATGTCCTAGGTCGCATAAGCAGTCTGTCGAATGGCCTGGTATGACAAAGAACATGCCATCTTAAGGGACCTGAGAGTTTGGTAGTATGGGTGAAGCTTAGAGCACAAAGGAGCACATGGCCAAAGGTGACACTAGAGAGACTGGGGAGGGTTACACTGTGACTAATTCTTGGTGAAGCTGAAAAGAGACCATAGAGATGAACTAGTCATTGTCTCATTAGTCATGGCATAGCAAGACTTTTGTCATCTTCTCTAATTAGCATAATCTGTCGACACATCCGGCACCCTGACATCAAGAAGGAAGATTGGGGGCACCTGGGGGGCTCAGTCAGTTAAGCAGCAGACTCTTGATTCCAGCTCAGGGCATGATCTCAAGGTTTGTGAGATCAAGCCCCGCATCAGGCTCTGTACTGACAGTGAGGAACCTGCTTGGGATTCTCTCTCTCTCTCTGCCCCTCCCCTGTTTGTTCTCTTCCTCTCTGTCTCTCTGTCTCTCTGTCTCTGTCTGTCTGTCTGTCTGTCTCTCTCTCTCTCTCTCTCTCAAAATAGAAATAAACCTAAGGACAGAAATCAACTTAAGAAAAGAAGGAAGACTGGGTCACACACAATAAAGGTCCGCGAGGCTTGGGAACCTAAGTTGCGGGTGGGGACACAGACATTATTAAACATTTGGCAAATAACTCGCATTCTTCACCCCTTTGATTCTTGCCATCATCCTGGATGACCTCAGCATCCATGAGGATAATCAACTTCTGGTTCTGCTCTGCTCTTTCCTGGGATTGGACATCGTTCCCTGGGGTCACTGTGTCCTCCTGAAACGTCTTCCATCATGTCCTATTACTATCAATACTCAGTACAGTCTATCTTGAAAGTTTCATCATATATCAACCTTGTTATGTTTCTAAATGCCAAGCCCAGGAGGAGTTTGGTGCCCATGAGACCAGCATACCTTTACTTTGCCGTTCTGAAGAAACAGAGTCCAGCTATGGCCATCTTGGCTACTGGAAACAAGGAACTCCTTCACATACATGCTGGTGAGGAGCGATTTTGCCCCCTGGGTCATTATTCCTGTGACTTTCACTGTCTTCTGGAAGTCCACTTGCAGCCACTCTTTTGGATTATTTGCCTGAGGAAGTTAGTTAGACTAGTATCTTTTTGGTTCCCATTCATTCCCAGAAATCCCCACCCCCCAACCATGTCACGGCACGTGCCGTTCTGCATTTTAATGGTCTCTCCATCAGTCGCCCTTATTAGACTCTAAGCAACTTGAGGCCCAAAACTTTTCATGATTCCTCTTTGTATTCACAGGGTCTCCCATTTGATAGGTGCCCAGCAAATGTTTGCTAAATGAATACATGGGCCATATAGAGATGGACTAGAGTACCGCAAGTTTGGCCATGTGTTACACAAGCAGTAAGCCCCTGGGAGGGGCGTCCGTCCCCCAAAACTAGTCAGCGATTGACAATCCCAAATCCAGCGGCTCTGCAGGGAAGGCCACTTGCTGATACTTCTCCACAGAACTGGGCCTCAGCTACGACAGGTCCTTCACAGATACCGGCCATCATGCACACAGAGATTCGGCTTCTAGGAGGTTCAATGAGGGATGATTTCCCCCACCGCATGGTGTGTGAAATCACATGGCACATCCACAGAGCCACTGGGGGGAGGGGTGTTCCCCAGAGGCAATCATCCTTGACCTTCTCTTTTGGGAACAACCAGGTGACAGAAATGCCCTGAAGAAACAGTCAAGGACCTTCCCTACTCTTTCCCCAGCAGTGCCCCCCTCCCGTGCATCTCTTACCTGAGGTCTCCAGGCATTCGTCCTCCCCTGGAGGTGCAGCCGGGCTTGGGAGGGAGACCAAGTGGCCAACATGCTCTTTAAGTAGGACGAGGCGGTAATCTGCGCATCCGGGATTGCTTTACTCTCCATCCCCAGCGGCATGCTGCAGCCTCAGAGAGATTACGGGTGAATGTCATCACAAGGAGAAGGCGCAGCCTTGGTTCCACAGGCCTGTGCCCAGTGACACTCTAGGGCTACTGTCACCATGATGTCATTTCCCAGGCATCAACTTTTGCACAGATTCTGTTGCTGTTAACATGCCCCTACTTTTCTGGTCAGCTCCTCTCAGTTCTGTTACACGGATTTGCCTTGTGAAGCACATCATGGGAGTGGCTGTCCCCGGGGAGCTCCCCCCACCCCCCCCACCCCAGTCAGCATGGCCAAGCCCTGGGTTTGCTCAGGACTCGGCTGGTTTGGCGTGGATAGGTTTGTGGTCCGGGAAATCCCCCTGCTCTGGAGAGCTCTCTGCCAGTTACTCATGCCACCCATGGCCGGGACAGGGAGGGGTACGGGATGACCCGGCACTTACTGGTTAGATCACAGCCCATCAACTCCATGCGGAGAGTGCTGCGGATGCTGTAATGCGTCGGGTGCAAACGGATGTACCGAGCGATAATCGGAGGGTTAAAAATATTGTGTTTTATCCCAGATGAGTCCACATTGCCGAAGAACACCTGTAGGGACGGATGAGCGTGGTTACGTGGGAAGTGGAGACAGGCAGAACGCAAATCCTCCCAATCACATCTTGCTTCTAATTTTGCCCTGTGCGTCTCTCACCAGCATCCGACACTCAACGCTATTCTGGCGGGGCACATGCTCGAATGGACTACACGAGAGTGGGGTCCTACGAAAGGCTCATTAAAGTCGAGGATGGATTTAGGGCTTTCTAACGCAGCAGCAGCAGCACCCGGAGCGATTAGAAAGGTGGTATCCTGGCCCCTGTTCCAGATCTACTGGATTGCAACGGGAAGTTGGGGAAGCGCTAGCTTAGGGCAAAGGCAGCAGTGAAAGAGTGCCAGCAGTCAGGACTCGGCCATATGGGCCTCAGAAGACGCTTCCGGGAATGTGTGCTGTGTGTGTGCGTGTGCGTGCGAGCGCGTGAACTGTGACGCTTTAATTAATAATTCCTCGTGTCCAGTTTCATGAGATACATGTTAACATCCAACCTGTGGTGTTTAGGACGTTGACAGGTCTAGGTTCCAGACAACAGTACCTGGCATATTTAAAGTCAAAGGAACACAGTTTGAGAGGTATGATAGGCCTAGTCAAAAGGGCTAGATTTAAACCATGGCCGATAGTGTAAAGGAAGTTGAAAATGGTCTCTTACAAAACACCTGGGATTTGTATCTGCTGGAATACATGAAAACAGGAATCAATGTGAGTCTGTTAGATAATCACACATCAGAGTTATGGGATATTTACAAAAATTATTTTGTTTTGTGACAATTTTTCCTTCCTGTGGGATAAAAATAAAATATTACTAAATTTATAACATTGTTCCAAAAATCATAGAATTTTTTTGATAAATATATCTGTATTTTTTACCCAATCCTTGTGTCTTGATTGTAAACCTTAGGGACACAAGATATTAAATCAACAAATGGTTAATGACTACACAAATCCTCTATTCCACTTATTATGTGCCAGGAACTGTACTAGGTGGCTTTACTGGTGAATTCTACGAAATGTTTAAGGAAGGATTAAAGCCAATCTTTTCCAAGCTCTTCTAAATGTGCCTAGCTCATACCACAAGTTAGGCATTACCTTGATACCAAAGCCAGACATATATACCAAGAAAAAAAAATTACAGACCAGTATACATTAAGAATATATATGCAGAAATCCTCAAAGCATTTTAGCGAACTGAATCCAGCAGCACATTGTAAACATTACATTCCTTTTTTAATGTTTTATTTATTTTTGAGACAGAGAGAAAGAAAGAGAGAGAGAGACACACACAAAGAGAGAGACACACACACAGAGGGAGAGAATGAACAGGGGAGGGGCAGAGACAGAGGACAGAAAATCCAAAGCAGGCTCTGTGCTGACACCCAAGAACCTGATACAGGGCTTGAACCCACAAGCCATGAAATCATGACTTGAGCTAAATTTGGACACTTAACTGACAGCCACTCAGGTGCCCCAAAAATATACATTTCATGTCCAAATAGGGATTATCCCAGGAATAGAAAGATGCTTCAACATGAGAAATTTATTTAACAGTACATTAATAAAATAAAGGTGGAAAAATCCACATGATCCTCTCAATTGATGCAGAAAAACCCATTCAACAAAATCCAGCAACGTTTTCTGACATAAAACATTCAGGAAACTAGGAATAGAAGGGAAATGACCAGATATGATAAAGGGCATTTATGAAACACCCATAACTAATGTCAAACTCAATGGTGGAAGGCTAAAACCTATCGTCAGGAATAACGCCAGAATGCTTGCTGTCACTGCTTCTGTTCAAGATTGTAGCAGAATTTCTAGCCAGTGCAATGATGCAAGAAGCAGAAATAAAAGGCATCTAAGTTGGAAAGGAAGAAATAAAACTATCTCTATTCTCACATGACATAATCTTACATATAAAAAATCCTAAAGAACACCCAAAACACAGAGTTAATAAGTGAATTCAATAACGTAGCTGGATATGAGATCAATACACAGGAATCAGCTGTATGTCTATATAGTAGCAATGAAAAATATAAAATGAAATTGACAACAATTCTATTTCAAATAGTAGCAGAAAGAATTAAACATATAGGAATATATTTGGCCAAGGAGGTGCATGGTGTGTGCACTGAACATTCGAAGTCATTGCTGAAAGAAATTAAGGAGGACCTAAATTAGTGGAAAGCCATCTGATTTTAGTGAAATGAACATTTAAAATTGATAAGATGAAAAAAAATTTTTTAAATAAATAAAATTGATAAGAGGTCCATAATTTCCAAAGCGATATGTACATTCAATACAATCTCTATCAAAATCTCAATGATCTCTTGCAGACATGTAAAAGCCAATCCAAAATTCACATGGATGTAAAGGACACAGCCCAAACAATCCAGAAAAGAAGAACAAAGTTGTGGGATCCGCAATTGCGAATTTCAAAACTTACTTCAAAGCTACAGCAATCCTAAAACACGTGGAACTGGGATAGTGGTAGACATGTAGGTCAATGTTTTTGAATTTAGAATCAGAAATAAACCCATAGATTTATGAATAGTTGATATTCAAAAGGGTGCCCACACCATTCAATGGAGGAAATGAGCAATCTCTTCAACAAATGGTGCTGGGAAAACGGAATATTGACAGAAAAAAAGAATGAATGTGGACTCCAGATTCACACCACGTATGAAAATGAATTACAAAATGGATCACAAACCCAAATGTAAGTGTTGAAACTATGAAATTCTTAGAGTAAAACAATATATAAATCCTCCTGCCTTTGATCACACACCAGTTCCTTAAATATGGCGGCGGAATCACAGCCACAAAAGAAGGGGGTGGTGGAAGGAGGATCAGTTGTACACCACCCAAACCGAAAACTTTTGTGCATGGAAGACACTCTGCCTAGAAAGTGAAAGGACAAAACGCGCAGGATGGGAGAAACATTTGCAAACCACACCTGTGATAAGGGTGACTTTTCCAGAATGCGTAAAGAACACTCACAAGTCCACAACGAAAAGACTACCGACCCAGTTCAAACAACGGCTAAAGGACGTGAACAGACAGTCCTCCAAACCGGACGTGCACCTGGCCAAGAGGCACGTGAGGAGAGGCTCCACATCACTCGCACCAGGGCAGTGCAAATCACGACCGCCATGAGATACCACTTCCCAGCCGGTGGGATGGCTCTTCGCCGCCCAAGGAAACAAAACAAAGGGGACATGACAGGTTCCGGCGAGGACGTGGAACGGCTGGGGCCGTCACCCGCCGCTGCTGGGAATGCGGAGCTGCCGCGGGAATCCGCTGGGCGGCTCCCCAACAAGTTCCGCACCGAATGCCCGCCTGACCCTGCAACTGCGGTCCCAGCGCAGATTTCTTCCCCCGGAATGGGCAACAGGTGCGGGAAATGTCCGGCACGGCGCTGTTCACATCTGCCACGAGGTGGGAATCCCGGGGGGGTCTGTCAACCGATGACCTGGGACGCGCCGCACATGGTCTTGTCCCTGCGGAGGAATATTACTCAGCCGGGAACAGCCTTGCTGTGCTGATTCACGCCGGAACGAGACCGTTGTGATGGTCGCCCGACCCCTCTAGTGTACGCTCGGGGCCGCTGGCTGCTACACGTGTGTTGTTGTGTGTGCACAACGCGCCCGTCCAGCGGAGGGCCAGGGTTTCCTCAAACAGGGGTTCCAGGGGGCAGGGGGATTAGGCTGCCGCAAAGCGCCTTTTCTCTGCAGCGGGCACCATGGGAAAGCGGTAACGTCACCACATCTACGTGTCGCAAAATGTGCACCCCAACCAATGAAGGAAGGCGTTGTTGTTCCGTGGTTGCTAGGATACAGAGTACCTGCCTATAAATCCTGACGCAGACATTGGGTGAGCCGGCTTTCTGCACAGCTTCCCACCCCATTGGGCTGGTTCCTGCTTCATCTCTTCGCATCCAGTGCCATCGTACCGCACCCAGCCGCATCCGACCACTTCCCGCACCGCATCCTGCAGAGCACGCCAGACCGAGGCCCGTCCGTCCAAGAAAGTGCAGCAGAGACCCAGCATGCCAGGGAAGAGGAGCCGTCGAAAGCTGTCCGGGGTCCAGAGCCCGATCCGCTCTCGCACTGCCCCAGCAGAGCTGTCGTTCTCCACGGAAATCAACCAGATTGCTCAGCGCACGCCAGACGGAGGCCC
>NC_043717.1:110662261-110664434 GCF_006229205.1 Suricata suricatta
CGATTGCTAGGTGGTAGGGTAGTTCTATTTTTAACTTTCTGAGGAACCTCCACACTGTTTTCCAGAGTGGCGGCACCAGTTTTTATTCCCACCAGCAGGGCAAGAGGGTTCCTTTCTCTCTACATCCTCGCCAACGCGTGGTTTTCCTGTTTTTTATTTTAGCCATTCGGACAGGTCTGAGGGGTCTCTCACGTGGTTTTAACTTGCATTTCCCTGACGATGAGTGACGTCAAGCATCTTCTCGTGTATCTGACACCCTAACCACTTTTGCAAAAAATTGGATGAGGTGTTTAGGGCTGCGAAGGCCCTTCCTGGCAGACAAGTGACAGAGCGCCGGAATGCTGGCCGAGTCTGTCCCAGCCGGGCCTGGCCCGGTTTTCCTCACCTATTGCTTCCACATCGTTGAAGCAGAAGTAGAAAGAGCACGCGAACAGTCCCACCCCTTTTGACGCACGGAACTCATGGCCACAACCTGTGCAGATCCCTGCGATACACACACAAAAAGGCGAATCTACCACCAAACTGCGTGCTGAAATCTCACTGCAACATGTTAGCGCCGCGCACGACTTCAGCGTAAAGGGTGCCTTGCCCCGAAGCCGAATGACTGAGATTATACTCTGAAGAGTTCTGTTCTCACTCCCAACACTGGAAGGAAAATAAAACCGAGCTGCCCCCCAGATGGTAATGTGCGCATGGAACACTTGGACGGAAAAGCTTTGGAAATGTCCTATTTGGAAACGGGATGCCACCCTGCTCCTGGGGAACAAAGACACCGTCTTCCATATACGTGGCCACACAATACCGAAGAACCGCGTGGACTCTGCACGCTGGAGTTAAAGGAGAGTTACAGAAAGGTCCCCACCCCAAATACAGGGTCTCGCAGGATTAGGCCTACCTCTCCGAATAGAGCCTGGAACCAGAACTGTGAATTCCAATGCACTTCTGACCCATTCGCACTAGAACATTCCCGCCCCCAACCTCCCACCAGACACAACTGCATGGCCGCTCTCTTGAGTAAGGACCACATCGCAAATGATCTCTGCAGGGCACAGCCTGAATCCTCCGCACGCTGTCCATTTCAAACGAAAGGATGCATCACGGGCCTGAGCCAGAACTATCTGATTTTCTACTTCTTGCTTTGCAGAGAAGCTATTCCACGTTATAGGTGAACTCAAGCTAAACCACAGGTTAGGAGCATCAGAACGGCGTTATTATGGATTTAGGGCTGGAGCGACGACCATGTACTTACTAATCAACTGATTCCCACGAATATGTATGGGACAGAGGAAACAACTTGGGTGATCCCTCAGATAGACACTGAAAGGAGCTAAGAAATGAGGTCAGGATAAAAAAGCCTATAGCTTAAGTATTCAGGCAGAACTGTGCACCATGAAGTCCTCTGCAAAATGTGGGGGGAGCTGGGTGGAAGAAGGTATACGGGTTCCTTTTATTTAAACTAGGAGAGAGCGAGCACGGGCGCGGGCGGGGGAGGGGCAGAGAGGAGACAGAGAAGCCCAAGCAGGCTCCCAGCTGTCAGCGCAGGACCCGCCCCCCCCCCCGCGGGGGCAGGGGGAGGTTCGAACCCACTAACAGTGAGATCTCGACCTGACCGGAAATCAGACTCCCGACAGAGGCACCCAGGCACCCCGAGGGAGTTCTCAGTGTCACGTTGCAGCCTTGGGGAAGACAGCCCCGTCTTCCGGGCCAAGTCCATCAAGCTGTCCCCGCTGGTTTTCCCTCCCTCTGTCACGGAAATAAGCGGCACACGGAACGCCCAGGGAGCCACATGGCTACGGGGGCCAGAGGAATGCGGCACACCGAGGTACAACTGTGCCGGGATGCACGTCTCTACTTCCCCCCACGCGCCGAGAGCCGCACGAGGCTTGGTACCAGGCCGAGAGTCCCCTCGCTCACGTGAGTCCTCAGATGCCCTGTCCCGAGGGGGAGACGGCTTCTTGCAGCACCCCGTGAAGGAGGTGGCTCTGCTCGGCGCGCAGCAGGGGCCACATCTCCACTTGCACAGACTCGACGGCTTCCGTGTCCTTTTCGTGGGCGGCCGTGACCGAGGACTGGAGCGGCAGGAACAGCTCGTCGGGAAGCTGGCCGCGGCCGTCCCGCCCGGGGCCGTCGAACGCCTCCCAGGAGCACCTCTCCGGGGCGCGGGCGTGCTCGG
>NC_043717.1:110664534-110673685 GCF_006229205.1 Suricata suricatta
CGTTTTGTCCTTTCACTTTCTAGGCAGAGTGTCTTCCATGCACAAAAGTTTTCGGTTTGGGTGGTGTACAACTGATCCTCCTTCCACCACCCCCTTCTTTTGTGGCTGTGATTCCGCCGCCATATTTAAGGAACTCTGACAGTTAACCTTGTGTCAACTTGAC
This sequence comes from Suricata suricatta, assembly GCF_006229205.1. Lineage (NCBI taxonomy): Eukaryota > Metazoa > Chordata > Mammalia > Carnivora > Herpestidae > Suricata > Suricata suricatta. The sequence continues at coordinate 110,664,698 of NC_043717.1, forward strand.
TATACCATGGTACCCGGTCATTTTATCAAACCTTTTTCTACGTGTTTCTGAGGTACTTTAAATGAGCTTCATATGTATATTAGAATTTCAGTAAAGCACATTATTCCCCATACTGTGGGTGCTTCTCATTTAATCAGTTGAAGGAAAAAACTGACCTCTGCCATGGAAGAGAGGATTTTGCCATCAAGACTTTCTTAGGACTTGAACTGCAACATCAACTCTTCCCTCGTTTTCAGCATAGTGCTCTAGCCTGCAAATTTTGGTCTGGCATCCATAATACTGTGAACCACTCCCATATAATCTGCCCCTGTTTCTCTTTCTCTCTCTCCACAGACATACGCGCACACACACCCAGGCACACACACGTCCCATTTCTTCCGATTTTTGGGGGTGAATCTTGACTAACACAGATTTTGATCCTAAGAAAGATTCTAAAGCAACAGAATCTTAATGAATTTTCTAAATTGAGTGTGGAATTTCTGTAATTGGTTCTCTGTTCTCATTAGATTTTTAGTTACTAATGAGTCTGTTGCCAATAGTAAAGAGAACACTGGTAGCCCATGACCTGATATGGTAATAGAGACATGAAATATCACCGCTGGATGTGACTAATCAAACACTAGTAAGAGGCAAGGTTTTCGGTGACCATGTATATAAAATTTTAGAACATTTTATTCAAACTCATAAACATAATGCTTTGGTTTGTGTCCAATGAATGTCACTGGACAAAGTGGGGAATTGTGGGGAATAAGCTTAGGAATCCCTGACCTTGAACCAATGGGTTAACAAGGCTTAGGATGGAAGCATCCGGACTAGATAAACAGGGTGAAAGTGCCTCCAGTACAGAACAGAGGCATAGGAATAGGAAGCCACAGGATGAAAGCATCCAAGATTAGGTAATCAGGGTGGAAGCGCCCCCAACATAGTACAAAAGCAGAAAGCTGCTTTCACAGGAGGGTAGGACCAGAATGGTAAACAGGGCTATAGACCACAGCAGGGTGAAGTTGCCTGGCGCAGAGCTAATTCGCAAAAGAAAGGTGCCTCATTGACCCTGAGGTAGCATTCTCTCCCTCTCTCTGTCTCGCGCGCGCGCTCTCTCTCTCTCTTTCTCTCTCTCTCTCTCTCTTATCCCCTAGGCAAGTTAGATAACCAGAGGCAGCGCCTCACCCAGCACTGGGTGGGGGGTTATATTGACCCAAACCCCTAACACTGCATATCTTCAAAACCCCCTTTTCCCTCGTGCCCATGAGTTCAGTAACGTTCACCGTTTCATTGTCTCTTTCTGCATGTCCATCATGCTTGTAAGCCTTCTGATCCTAATAAAAATGGAGCAAGGACCCTTACTCAGGGCTCTTATCTCCTCCAGGACATTACCCTCTCTCGCATTTTAATCCTGTGTCCGCTCACTTGCTGGACAAGAGAGAACTCCAGACCCAGAGTCTATGACAGGGAGTAAAGTAGTAAGTGCTGGGATTCAATTCCCACACAAATGACCTGAAAACTTCTCTACCTTCCCTGAAGCAGGTATTTCCTGTAGCCACAGAGCTGAGTATTCTGAAAACCAAAACCTAGAAACTCATTCTGCGGGTGGCTGAATTGCAATGAAAATTGGATCCCCAGCCTTGCAGAATGTTCACTGTTCATGTGTGGGTGAAAACTGGAATGGAGATATGTAGGAAAACCTTGAGGAAGCTGGGGATTTTGAACCCCTGGATTCTGATGTCTTCTTTGCCAGTAGAAACAACCTCTCTACCCCTATCCAAGGAGATTCAACCTGCATGGGTCTGGGGCAAACCCGAATAGCCTCCCATGAAATATTTGTCTTGCAAAACACTACCATTTCTCCTAAGGACCCCCACCACCCCTTTCTGTTTCTAGACATGTAAGTAGAGTCAAGTCCCAGCAGGCCCCTACAGGTGAGGCACAAAGTGATCCGTGAAGAGGCATACTACACTCTAATGAACTACTTGATTTTTCTAATTTATACAGACAAATCCAGGCAGTATGTGTAGGAATGGATATTAAGGGTGTGGGTGATGGTGGAAAGACATAAAATTGAATCAAGCCAAATATATTGAGATGGGCCCACGAAGCAGTGACTGTGTATATAATATTGTGGCTTGGGGAGCTAGAAAAGACTCTAGCAGTGTGTTTGGTTATTTGGCTGAAACATGGACCAAAAGGTGGCCTACGGTAAATTACCCTGACCTGTTTGACCTGCTGTGGTGTATGGTAGAGGGAGGGATTCAAAAGCTCAATATGACAATGGATTCATCATTTAATATCTATTCATCCTCCCTGGGAAGGCTTAGAGGACACATCTTTCATCACAACTGTGGGAAATCAATTTGTGGGGAGAGCCCCAGTACCTTTGAAGAGCTATCTGATGACTTTTGTCTGTAGGCCAGAACTCAATGGGTGGAAATGCCTGCCACTGAATTGTGGAATCTAAATGCAATAGGAGTGATTAGACTCTGGGGTGGCAGAGGCCAAGCGGCAGGCACCCGATACCCCGAGGTCATCCTAAGGGACAGCAGAGTCACAGCAGCAATCATGATAGTGTGACTCGTGGAGACATGTGATGTTGGCTAGCTGATCCCAATGTTCCTACAAGTGAAGCAGACAGGAAGGTGTCATATTTAGCTAGTGCTACCATACAAAATGCCACGGACTGAAGGACTTCAGCAGAATGTTTTTCCTCACAATTCTGGAGGCAAGAGGGTCAGTGTCAAGGGGTCGGCAGAGTTGCATTTGCCTGCAGCCTCTCTCCTTGGCTGGAAGACGGCTGCCGTCCCACTGTGTTCACAGATGGACCTTTTTCTGTCTGTGCATCTTTGGTGTCCCTTCCTCTTCTTCTAAGGTCACTGATAATATTGGATTAGGGCTGCACCCTATGATTTCATTTGACCTTAGTTACGTCATTAAAGGCCCTGCCTCTGAATCCAGACACGTTGGGGGTTAGGGCTTCAACACATGAATTTTGAGGAAACACCCTTCAGTCCTTAACAGTAGCGCACCGATTTCTTACTTGATCTGCATAAACACAAGAGTTTTAGATGTGGTGAACAAAAGTCTAACTTCAATCACAGAACCTGAAAGTTAATGAGCCCCAGCCAAGTCCCAAACTTGAGCAAGTTTACAGACCCAGAACTCCTTGAGAGGAGGGGAAGCAGGGTTCCCTTGAGGAGGGACCTTGATACACTGCCCCAAATGTATACTCTTATTCTTCTCCCAGCCTTCCCCAAAGGGGCCTACAGATTTTTTATCAGTATGATTGTGAACTGGGAAAAAGGAAATAATCAGACCTCTGGGGGGACTGCAGGACCCTGGCTCTGAACTCACGAATTCCAAGATACCCTACGTATCACTGTGGTCCACAAGTCAGAGTAGGGGCTTATGGAGTCAGGTGATCGGTGGAGTTTTAGCTCCAGCCCCTCTCTCAGTGGGTCCACTGGGCCCCTGAACTCATCCTGTGGTTATCTCCTCAGTTCTGGAAGACACAGTTAGAATAAACATACTCAGCAACTGGCAGACCCCACACTAGTTCCCTGATCTGCGGACTGAGGGCTCTTCTGGCAGGCAAGGCCAACTGGGAGCCACTAGAACCGCCTCTACCTAGGAAAACAGTAAACCAAAAGCAATACTGCATGCCTGGGAGTATTTCAGGGATTAGTGACGCCATCAAGGACTAGGAAGATGCAGAAGTGGTGATTCTCTCTATGCCCCTGTTGAATTTGCCCATCTGGCCTATGCAGAAGACAGATGAATCTTGGAGAATGACTGTGGATTAGCATAAGCCTACCCAGGAAGTGACTTCGGTTGCAGCTGCTGTGCCAGGCGTGGTCTCGCTGCTGGAGCAAATTACTGTCTCCAGTGCTCCCTGGTATGCAGTTACTGAGCGGCAAACGCCTTCTCCCCGGCCTCCCGCCCCGCTCCCGGTCCCTGAAGCAGTTTGCTTTCAGCTGTCAAGAGCTGCAATACACCTTCACTTCACCATCCTACCTCAGGGCTCTATCAGTTCTCCACCACTGTGTCATCACTGAGCGTTCGGGGATCTGATGATCTTTCCCTTCCACAAGATATCACACTGCTCCATTATGCTGGTGGCATTATGCTGACTGGACCCAGTGAGCCAGAAGTAGCAACTATTCCATACTTATTGGTAAGACATCTACATGTCAAGGGGTGGGAAATAAATCCAACTGAAAATCAGGGGCCTCCTTTCTCGGTGAAATTTTTAGGGGCCTAGTGGGGCAGGGCACGTGGGGACGTCTTCTCGAAGGTGGAAGGTAAGTTACTGTCTGGACCCTCCTGTTCCCCCAAAAGAGGCCCAACACCCAGTGGGCCTCTTAGGATTTTGGATTTTGAAGGCAACACGTTCCTCGTTTGGCTAGTTATTCTGTACCACTTCCAAGGGGTCGGAAAAGGTGCTAATTTTGCAGGGGGCCCAGGACAAGAGTAGGATCTACAACAGGTTCAGGCTGTTATGCAGGCTTCTCTGCCACTGAAGCCTTACGATCCACTAGATCCAACGGTGCTTGACGTATCAGTGGCAGACAGGGATGCTGGTTGGAGCCTTTGACAGGCCCCTAGAGGTGAGTCACAGCACAGGCCCTCAGGACCTCGGAGCAAAGCCCTGGCACCCTTTGAAGATGACGACTTTCCTTTTGAGAAGTGATTTGGTGTGTTGCTGAGCCTTGGTAGAGACCGAATGCCTAATCCTGGGCCACCAAATCGCCACGCTATTTGAATTGCCCATCATGGACTGGGTGTCCGTTGACAGCCCAAGCCTATCTTTTTAATCAAGTGGGGCACACCGTCATCAAGTACAAGCGGTCAATATGAGCTCGGGCCCAAGCTGGCTGAAGGCACAAGTACGTTTACGTGAAGAAGTGGCTAGGACGCCACGGCCCTCAGGCCTGCTACGTGCTTTTCTCGCTCCAGCCCTTGCCTGTGGCCTCGTGAAGACTTCCGTGTGATCAGGGGACGGAGGAAGAGAAGACTGGAGCCTGGTTTACAGACGGTTCTGTGCAATACGCAGGCGCCATCCACAGGTGGACGGACAGCTGCAGCACGAGAGCCCCTCTCGGGGACACCCTGGAGGGCAGTGGTGGAGGGAAACCCTCCCAGTGGGCAGAACGTAAAGCAGCGCACCTGGCTGTTGACTCTGCCTGGAAGGAGAAATGGCCAGATACGTGTTTCTATACTGACTCATGGGCAGCAGCCAATGGTTTGGCTGGGTGGTCAAGGAACCTGTAAGGAAAATGATTGGAAAGTTGGTAACAAGAAACTCTGACCAATTGGTATATGGACGGGCCTCTCTAAATGGGACAGAAATGTGATGATATCTGTGTCCGTGTGAATGCTCACCAAAGGGTGACCGCAGCAGAGAAGGATTTTCTTACTCAAGTGGATACGATGAGCTGTTCTGTGGATACCGGCCCGCCTCTTTCCCCAACAACACCTGCCAGTGTGCCGTGGGCTCACGAACAAAGTAGCCACTGTGGCAGGGATGGGGGTCATGCATGGACCCAGCCGCATGGTCCTCCGTTTATCCAGACCAGAGTGGTTCCAGCCACCACTGAGTGGCTAATCTGTCACCAGAAAAGACCAGGCTTGAGTCTTTCAAAGAAACAATTGCATTTCTACACACTAGTATGAGCATTCCAAAAGTGAAATCAAGAAAATAGTTTTAGCAACAATAAACGACTGAGACTTCACAAAAATTAAAAGCTTCTGCACAGCAAAAGAAACAATGAACAAACCTAAAAGGCAACCGAGAGAACGGGAGAAGATATTCCCAAATGACATATTTGAGAAAGGGTTAGTACCCAAAATATCGAAAGAACTTAGGCAACTCAACACCCAAAAAGCAAATAATCCAGCGAAGAAATGGGCAGAAGAGTAAACAGACACTTTTCCGAAGAGGACATCCAGATGGCCAACAGACACATGAAAATATGCTCAACCTCACTCATCATCAGGAAATACAAACCAAAACCACAATGAGATACTGCCTCACACCTGTCACGTGGCTAAAATGAACCACTCAGGAAACAACGAATGGTGGTGAGGATGTGGAGAAAGGGAAACCCTCTTACACTGTTGGCGGGAACGCAAACCGGCACAGTCGCTCTGGAAAACAGTACGGAGTTTCCTCAAAAATTTCAAATTAGAACTGCCCTACAAGCCAAGCCAGCCATTGCCCTACTAGGTAATGCCCCAGAGGATACAAAAATACGACTTTGAAGGCATACATGCACCCCCGATGTTCATAGCAGTATTATCAACAATAAGCAAACTCTGGAAATATCCCAACTGTTCATTGACTGATGAAGGGATAAAGAAGATGTGGGATGGATATACTACCCAGCCATAAAATTACTCAGCCATAAAAAAGAATGAAATCTTGTCATTTGCAACGACATGGATGGAGCTAGGGAGTATTATCCTAGCTGAAGTCAGTCAGTGAGGGAGGGACAAATACCATATGACGTCATCCATATGTGGAGCTTAAGAAACAAGTGATCATAGGGTAAGGGAAGACAGAGGAAAAGCAAGAAACAGACTCTTACCAATAGAGAACAAACTGATGGTTGACAGAGGGGAGGTGGTCAGGGGAATGGGCTGCACGGATGATGGGGATTGAGTGCACTTGTTTCGATGAGCACTGGGTCTCGTATGGAAGTGTTGAATCACTATATTGTACACCAGATTCTAGTGTTACACTGAGTCCAGCTCCAGCTGGTCCAGGGTCCTCCGAAGGAGACGCAGCATCAGTGAAAAATGGAGTGAGAGAGCCAGGTGTTTCTTTCTTGGTCACCAGCCTGGCATGTCTATCTTGCCAGGGTTTGCGCCTTTATTGATAGATTTACGTGTTAACATGACATCAAAAAGTGGAATTTTTACAAATAATTCTCAGTGATAAGATGCTTTGAAAAGGGTGCAGAAGCAGGTTTTACAGAGGCATTTTTGCAGAACTACTCTAATTACAATGAGGTAACTTACACATCATAGGATAACAGGATATTCTCAGGGAAAAGCAGATAACATACACATTTGTTTGACCCGGTAGAAAATCTTACAACTAAGAAGAGAGCAGGATGTTTTCAGTGAGAAGCAGACAGCAAACACATTTGTTTATAACAATACCGCTAAGATACAGGCATAAACAAGGCTGGGAGGCATTCTGTCTGACTCACAAGAGGAAGCATGTATTCCAGATGGTTAGTAAATAAACCTTTTGTCAACCTTGTTCTTTGATGTGGAAGGTGTAAGCGCCAGAGGTGCCCTCCATGAGCCAGCCTTTGCATAGGTGTTTAAGTAGTAACTACTCTTACCCATCCTCACAATGGGCACCAATTAGCATAGGTATGCACAGCAACTCATGCCTGGCTCTTGTTTGTTTCTTATTCCCGAGTTAGGCTCTTTTTCTCCGGTGCAGAGTTAATAGTAAATCTTGAGTTTTTTAACCCCCTTCCATTTTCTATGCCTTAAGTCTGTGAGGCTCAGGAGAAGAGCCTTTGGACAAACATCTGCAGCGCTTTGTTTAAATCCCTCTTTATCGCGGTGGGAATATGCTTCTTCCCATGAGGCACCTGTGTGGGGAGTATCGGCCTGACTTGGAACAGTGTGAGGCCTCATCAATAGCAACAGGCCTAATTTCACGTGAGCTGCAGTAGCAGAAGGAGATGCCAGTTCCGCCTCTCATGGCAGGAGCCGTGCACGCCTGCCATTTCCTTACTGTGGCCCTGTCATCCAGCTAGTGCGGCTCCCAGCATCGCACTGTATTTTATCTAATTGGAATTTGAATGCGAACTTTTTAAAACGTCTCTTTTTGTGTTTGATTCGTTTTGAAGATTCCACATATAAGTGAAATTACACGGCCCTTGTTTTTCTGTGACATTTTTCACTTAACGCCATACCCATGTTGTGCCAGTACCAAACAAAATGTAATGTTTTATTTATTTTTGAGAGAGAGAGAGAGAGAGAGAGAGTGCGCGCGCAAAAGCAGGGAAGGGGCGGGGAGGGGGTGGATAGAGGATCTGAATCAGACTCTGTGCTGAAAGCAGAGGGCCCAATGTGGGGTGGAACTCACAAACTATGAGATCATGACCTGAGTTGAAGTGGGACACTCAGCTGAGCCACCCAGGTGCCCCAGTACGAAACATTTTAAAGACACTCTGGGCAGCAGCAAAACAAAGGAAGTTCCTCTTTTTCACAACTTACTAAGGATTGTACAGAGCTCACCGGACAGGCGTATGTTGTTGCTGTGGTGGTGATAGGAGTGGTGGTTTTCCCATGAGGGCTAAGGGTGAAGAAATGACTGGGATCTTTTAAAATTAAAAGTCTTTAAATTTTTTAATGTTTATTTATTTTTGAGAGAGAGAGAGAGAGAGAGAGAGACAGAGCACGAGCAGGGGAGGGGCAGAAACAGAGGGAGACACAGAATCTGAAGCAGGTTCCAGGCTCTGAGCTGTCAGCACAGAGCCAGATGTGGGGCTTGAACCCACGAACCACAAGATCATGACCGGAGCCAAAGGTGGACGCTCAACTGACCGGGCCACCCAGATGCCCCTAAAATAAAAAGGTTTCTTAAATGAATAAATAAGTCAGTCACAGGGATGAAAAGCTCAGCATAGGGAATAGAGTCAATAAAATTACAATAACGTTGTGTGCAGACAGATGGTGACCACATTGACCTTGGTGAGTACCGAGTAATGTATCGAGTTGCAGAGTCAAGATGTTGTACACTTGAAACTAACATGACATCGTATATCAATACTCCTTCAGTGAGAAATAATTTTTATTCAATGAATAAAAAACAATGTCGCTGGCTCGAAATCTGGAGTAGTGGTGGAGGCAAAGAGAAGTGGATAGGCCTGAAAATACTCAGGAAGCAGAAGTGAGAAGATTTTGTATTGATTCGATACTGGGATTTGGAAAGAGAGGCAGGCTGAAGGCGGCGTTGCTGTTCTCCTCCAAGCT
>NC_043717.1:110673785-110676508 GCF_006229205.1 Suricata suricatta
TGCCAGAAATACAGCAGACACCAAGCGGTCGGCGTGGATACTGTATTGCCCCTCCCAAGGCTGACAAGCAGAGATCCCGAACTGCTCCCGGTACAGAGCGCAAAGCCAGGAAGGGCTCTGTCCCGGTGCAGATGTCCCAGAAATAAGCGTGGACGGGGCATGCGCAGGATGCCCTCGCACTCCACCAACCCGGTGGGCGCTCCCTGGTTATAGAAGAGGAGTGAAGGCGATAAGCCAGAAGGGAAATCTGGCTGTGTGAGCGGTAGAAATTGGGGTGGAGACATTTGATGAAGTACACTCTCTTTTCACCCTCTTTTAGACGGTACCATTAGATAAACATCCTTTTCAACGAGACAACCCAAGCCATTTCTGGCCCTTTTCCTGGAAAAGCTTTCTGCTGTCGTCAGTTTACAGGAACAGCAATAGGAGTCCTTTTTCTGGGCATGAAGCCCAGGACTCCAAAGGAGGCTCTAGAGAACATGTGGTCCGCGTGATCTGTAGAAGCCAGCCCTGCATGTGCATGTTTGCGTGTATGTGTTTTTCCTAGGCTGACTCATGGCACTGGAGCCCTTCTGGAAACAGCCCCACTTTTGTAGCCAGCCAGTTTACACGCACCCCTTCAGCTCCTCCTTGTTGCAAATGCTAAGTCAAGAGGAAGAAGGAAAATAAATTCAAGAGCTGCTCTCGAGCATCGAGAAGTCTCGGCACCACACCTCTTCAGAAGAGAGACCGGCCCCAGCTCTGACTCAGTCTCCTACAAAGCAGACTCTCCTCTTAAGGGACCACCTTTATCTGAGCCTTCAGACAAAACTGGAAGAAACACGAGTCCTTGGGACTCTGCAGGCGGCGGGGGGCTGACAACCGGCAGGGAAAAGGGAAAGATGGCAGACCCAGAAATTGAGCTGTTCGTGAAGGTGAGTTTTCTAGCTGCAATAATGGCATATGGACAGTATCTTTTCTCGACCCTGGGCCGCAGAGTCTAAACCGAAGCCAATATGTGGGCTGGACATAAATAGTGTGGCAATCCCAGTCCTCCTCGGAGTCCTAGCTGTGCGCCCGTTTGCTCCGAGGCGACCGCAGGAAAGCAAGTGCTGTGACAAAGGCCAGGAGACGCTGCGGAAAGGGCAGAGACTGGCTGGGAGTCGGAACGCCGAGACCCTCCTCTCGGCGGCTTCCCGTGTCACCGCGCCCGGGCCTCTCCTTCCCCTGGATCTCGGTTTCTCTATCTGCACACTGGAGAGGCCTGACCGAGTGGCTCTCCAGGGCTTCCGAGCTCGGGCCAGCTGTGCCCTGGGAGAGAGGCTCTGGAAGCCTGAGTGGGGGAAGGAGAGGCCCAAGCCGGGGCTGGCAGCCCTGGCCCCGCAGCGAGCCCACAGAGAGCTTTCTAGCCTCTCCCGCAGCAGGCGAAGACCACAGTGCTGTCACAGGGTCGCGCCGGGAGGAGACAGGCTGTGCGCCCGTCCTGTGAGGAGGACACGTTTTAGGACGCCGTTTCCTCTTTATGCTGTGCTCTGGGGTTCCTGTTTTGATGTTTCGACTTTTCAGAAAAGCCCTTTGGGTTTTTAAAACCCCTAAGGCAGGAGAAGGGAACATGCGTTTCGAAATTAACTCATCAAGAAAAAGAAATCATTTTGTATAGGTTATTGTAGCAATTACAGTTTACAAAATCTTTGCTTATATGACATATTTTCCTCTGTATTTTCATTGAGTTTGAGAAGTATCCAAGATGATAATCATGACGACAAACTCTCATATCATGCCTGGTCCTTTTCTCTGCACTTTAGATATATTATACACATTTACAAATATTTCCTCATCGAGTCCTAAGAACTTCCATTAGTAGTAGTCCTAGTAACAGTAGCGTGCGTACTAGTCGTGGTAGGAGGAATCAGCGGTACAGTCGTAGTGTTGTCTTCATTTCTGGACAAGTAAGCGAACGCAATAAAGGTTTGTTACTGTTTTTATGTTTTATTTCTTATATTTGAGAGAGAAAGAGAGAGACAGACAGAGCGGGAGCCGGGGAGGGGCAGAGAGACAGAAGGAGACACAGAATCAGAAACAGGCTCCAGGCTCCGAGCTGTCAGCACAGAGCCCCCCCCCCCCCCACCTCGGCTCAAAGTCACGAACCTTGTGGAGATCCTAACCGGACCCAAGTTGATGCTTAACCATGGAACCACCCAGCTGCCCCAGGCCATACGTTAAGTACCTTGCCTCCGAAACTCTATGCCTACTGATGGCTCACAGGGCCGTAAAATACAGTGAGTTTACCAAATGTCAGCTTGAACGTGTGCCCGCCGGAGTAATACTTTTACAATTATTGAAAAAGATGTGCCTGGTTCACCTATATACACAAAGGGCATAATCCACCTGCCTTTTCAAAATCACAGGAGACTGACCCTTGAATTCGTGCAGAGCAAAGCAATCCAAAGAAGTGCTGTCCTAGGAGCAAAGAGCTCCTTCTGTTCTCTCAGGATTTCAGCAAAACATGTGACTGCTCAGGACACAAATCAGCCTTACTTTCCGAGCTGGCTTCTCATATCTACCACTTGCAATCCGGAGGCAATATCTGTTCACAGGGTAACTCACGTGTTCCCTTAGTCTAAACTATTCGTTCGATCCGATCAAACTCCTCTGACTAGTTGTTGGCATCCGTGTGTTCATCTCCATGGACTGCCGCCTGTCTGGGTCGTAATCTGGACGGGAGACGTTCGTGAATCACACAC
>NC_043717.1:110676608-110693716 GCF_006229205.1 Suricata suricatta
CTTTTTAGCAAATTTTCCAGAATTTCATCAGATCGAATCCTTTAGATGTGAGCTTACTTAATGACATTGCTAAAATACCCTGCTAAACGTCCTGACCCATAGAATCTCTGAACAAATGGTTTTTTTTATATCATTAAGTTTTGGGGTTGTTTGCTACTCAGTGACAGTAACCGGACCAGGGAGAGAAGAAAGCCACTGTGAAGGGAGCAGCGAGCTTCAGGTAGAAATACGGCCAAATCCTCTAAAAGGACAGTACCAGGACATATATCCTTTATATATAGTTTTTTTTTTAATTAAGTAAACTGTGCACCCACCATGGGGCTCAAACTCACAACCCCAAGATCAAGAGCCACGTGCTTTAACAACTGAGCCAGCCAGGGGCCCTAAGAATAAATGTCCTGATGTAACTCTCCTTCCTTCCTTTGATCTCTTGCCAGTGCTTCCAAAATCTAGATGATTAGGTAGCCCGTTCATGTATCCCATACAGGTCAGGCTCACAGAACAAGAAGTCGGATAGAGAAGCAGGAAAACAGATCTAAAGGGGAAAACAGGAGTTATCTTGCTCGGGGCCATTTGAGGATTTTGAACTGCATTCTGAAGGCAAGAGAGAAACAAGGAAAGATTTTAGACAGGGGGCATGATAAAATGTCTCAAAAAATGATATGCAGCTCTTATCAGAGAAGAGACTAGAAACAGGAGAAGACTAGTCAAGGATGTAACACGGTAGGTGAAGGGGGCGGTGGCGGCCATCAGGCTGTAGGAACGGCAGTATCACTGAAGACATGGGGGAGGAATGCCAAAGAGAACGGCGGCACCTGTGGATGATTCATCAGGGGACCTGAAGACAAGGGTCTTGTGATCACTTCCCAAGGTTTCTCCCATCCCTTTATGTGGAGGACACAGATTGTCACCTCCATTAGCGTGTTGCCCCCATAAACTCAAGTCTTCAAGCTACTGCCTGCTGGACGTCCCACTGACGGCCTCCTATCGTCTCGCACTTAGAATGCCCATAAGCAAAGTCATAATGTCATCAATCCACTCAGTCCCGAATCACAGGTTCCTGTCAACAACATACCTCTTTATTTCTATTATCTTGGAGACCTTTGATGCTAGTATGTTTTTATCCAGACGCCCATAATCACTCCTATTGCCCGAACGTGGAAAAATCTCTTTTGGAGTTAAGTTTGTAGAAGCTAGGAGTGTTTGTCCCATATCTGAAACCTGTCAAAAGCTCTTTACATGATTCACGCATTCTCTTAAAACAACTAATCACATACCGTTAAGGTCCCAGTGGAATTCCCTCGATAACTCTGCCACTTGTTTCCATCAAGACTATACATGATGATGAACTGAGAGACGTAGAGGCTGGACAACTTCTGACGGGCGCCCTGGGTCATGATGCTGTGAATGATCGTTGGTGTCAACAGATCCACCTGCCAATTAACACAACACCTTATTGTCAACGTATGTGCCACCTTCTGAAATTCATTACTGGCTTAAGAAGAATCTACATCAACACAGATATGCCCAGCATCCCCTTGGACGTGCAGTGAAACAGGTGGCAAGGCGGCAGTGTGGGGGCGTGTGGAGCGGGCGGATAAACGACGGGAACCAGAAGGAAAGTGCGCATCAGCCTACTTCCTGACGAAACACACCGCTTCCAAATCGGGGAGCCCCACTTCCTGCACACGCATCCTTCGTGCTGCACTTATGGACCCACATAACCTACTGCTTTGCCTCAGCCTCAGCCTCATTCAAGCCGATTTCCTCCTCTTTCCCCAGACCAGTCTCCATCCCAACATCTGTCTCAGTGCCAGACCACGGTCCCTCCTTGAAGCGTTCCCTCAGCAATGATTTCTCCTGGTTAGCCTTCCCTGACTCGCCCAGGCACGCTTAGTACTCCTTTCCCGAGACTTCTGTTTCACTTTGTATATAAAACTTCATGGGAGTGTATATTGCATACATATATGTGTGTGTGTGTTGCATGATTTCTTTGCTTATACGTCTTCATTGTTAGACTGCGATCCTTAAGGCAGTGAACCTGTCTCCGTCACCTAACCTGTCTGTGTCTAAGTTTCTTGATATGTAGAGTGGAAATAATAATGGTGTTTATCACAAAGGTTTACCAAAGGATTAAGGGGTTAATACATGTGACATCCTGAGGCCAGTGCCTGGCACATACTAAACACTTAATAAATGGTAGCTTTTATTTTATTTTTATGTTTTTAAGTTTACTTATTTATTTTGAGGGAGGGTGTGGCAGCAGAGAGAAGAGAGAACCCCAGGCAGGTCCGTGCTGGCAGATGCAGGGCTCAATCCCATGAATCATGAGATCATGACCTGACCTGAAATCGAGAATCAGAAGCTCAGGGACGCCTGGGTGGTTCGGTCGGTTGATGTCCGACTTCGGCTCAGGTCATGATCTCACGGTTTGTGAGTTCAAGCCCCACATCGGGCTCTGTGCGGACAGGTCAGAGCCTGGAGCCTGCTTCCGATTCTATATCTCCCTCTCTTTCTGCCCCTCCCCTGCTCACACTCTGTTTGTTTCTGTCTCAAAAATAAATAAACATCTAAAAAATAGGGTGGGGGGACACCAGGGTGGCTCAGTCAGTTCAGTGACCAACTCTTGGTTTGGGTTCAGGTCATGATCTAGCAGTTCATGAGTTTGAGACCTGTGTCAGGCTCCACGCTGACAGTGCAGAATCTGTTTGGGATTCTCTCTCTCCCTTTCTCACTCTACCCCTTCCCAGCCTGTGCTCTCTTTGTCTCTCTCTCTTTCTCTCAAGATAAACAAACTTAAAAACAAAAGAATTGGAAGCTTTACCAACTGAGCCGCCCAGGCACCCCTAAATGTTAGCTTTTATATTCTCTCTAGCCCCAGAAGTGAACCTGACATCCGGTGTAACACTGATGCATAGGACATGCTTTAGAATGAATGAGTGAATAATGGCAGACTGGTACGGAATGGTTGGTTCTTTCTGTTTGTTTCTAAAGGAATTTATTGGAACTGAATAGATGTTTGAATGATAATGCTTATTTTTTAATATATATTTTTAAATTTTATGTAAATCCAAGTTAGTATATAGTGTACTATTGGCCTCTTATACATGACACCCCCGTCTCCCATCAGGCCCATCCCCCCATCCCCGGCTCCCCAGCAGCCCTCAGTGTTGTCTGTGTTTAAGAGTCTCTTCTGGTTTGCCTCCCTCTCTGTTTTTCTTCTTTTTCCTTCCTTTCCACTATTTTCATCTGTTTTGTTTCTTCAGTAGGAATGATTGGTTCTTAAGGAAGAGAGCACGGGCCACGAAGCATTAGAAGGGATTGTGGCATCAGTCACTGCCCTAACAAGCAGGTCCAACATCATTTCTCACAGGTGCCTGGCACACTCCAATTGGTCTGGTAATGACACTTGAGCTTCATTTCGTAACTGTCTCCTTTAGTAAGTTCCACCCGTCTTTCCACCCATCCATTCGCAGAGGGTTTTAGCACTTGTTCTGTGCTAAGCACCATTCTAGGTGCTGGGAATCGAGCAGGGAACAAGAAACCAAAAGCTCTGCCCTAACGGAATGTACATTTGAGTTGCAGAAACAGACTACATGTTATACAGATGTTTTTATGGATCTGTAGCATCAAGTAGCTGTAAGCTGCCTCTGTACCCGGTGTAGACTGGGCCCCGCCAGCCTCATCGACCTCACCTCTCATGCCCCTTCTCCAGTATAACTGGAATCTCATTTGCAGAGTCACTGTTTTCACCTGCGTGCCCGGCCGTGTATCTGAGTGTGTTCGAGAAGCAAGCCAGGCGGTGAGTCACCCGGCGCACAAATACAAACGCGCAGCGACACAGCTCTCACTGCTGGCTTGGCTCCCCAGAACCATTTCTTTCTTTGTTTAGTAAGTGAACATCACTTTTTTTTTAAATTTCTCTGGGGTGTTTATTTTATAAAGTCATCAGATCAAGAAAATATGTATCTGGGCTTCAGCAGAACAGATGGCACAAAAGAACACTTTCAGAATGAGGTGATTTAATGCAGATTGGATGGTAATACAATTAGGTGGATTTGAGGTGCAATTACCATAAGCGGTTAACAGATGTTTATCAACCTGAAGGGAGCATTTGAGAAACAGTATAGCATAATGATTACAAATTAGGCCTCTGGAGCCCAACTATCAGGGTTTCAGTTTCTGGTCAACTACTGATTGGTTGTGACTTGGGGCAAGTTATTTAACTTTGCTCGAGCTTTCTTAGCTGAAATGAGGATGATGACAGGTGTGGTAAGAATTTACTGGCTTGATTTGTTTAAAGCACCCAGTAAGGAGGGGCGCCTGGGGGCTCAGTCAGTTAAGCCTCTGACTTCGGCTCAGGTCATGATCTTGCGGTTGGTGGGTTCGAGCCCCGCGTCGGGCTCTGTGCTGACAGCTCAGAGTCTGGAGCTGCTTTGGATTCTGGGTCTCCCTCTCTCTGTGTCTCTCCCCTGTTCGCATTCTGTCTCTGTCTGTCTCTCTCTCTCTCCTTCAAAACTAAACATTGGGTGGGGAGAAAACAATAAAGCACCCAGTAAGGAGGGCCTGTGTATCTCAAATATTTTGATCATGAATTTGCTAAAGTACAAAAAAGCTTACCAATCAAGTCAGTAAATTATGTGAAGCGCAGAAGAGCAAGACAACCTTTGGGAGACAGAAGCGTGGCGAACGGAAAGAATGGACCGATCTAAGTGGAAATGAGCTGTGGTGGATCACTCCGGCTCCTGGCTGGGCATGGAAAAGGCACTCTACTTACTGGTCTCGGGGGCTCATATCCAGCAAGGGAGATAGAAATTCCCAACTGGAAATGAGAATACTGTCCCAATAAATAAGTAACTGGAACACCAGATCCAGGGCACCCAAATGGATGATGGTGTCCACCACCCAGGGATGCATGTCGGGTTGAAAGTGACAAGCATGGAAATGGAGGCTGACAGCACGTGCTTTAGCCACCTCACAAAGAAACAGACACACTTGGGAATCGTGAGCATCAGTTCAGACCAAGTCGCAACTGGTCGCGCCCACAACGCACACGAAAACAGATGAGCTGCTGGCACAGTGACAGATGTGCTCCAGCCCGCTGCTCCCTGGTGAGCAGTTTCTCTCTCCCCCCGCCCATCCCTAATTGTGATTTTAACCTCAAGAACACAGAGGAGCAGACGGCAGTCCTGCAGGCAAGAGACAGGCATGCAGGGGAATGGCGCCCGTCCACTCAGAAGAGGAAAGAAGCCCGTGTGCAGGCCCGAGGACGGCCATGGGCAGAGGCGGCAGGAGGCGTGTGCGCTCCCGCTTCGGGCTGTAAGTGCTGGCGGTGCAGGCTTGTTCGAGGGTTGAAAACGAAGCCGGAAGCAGTCGCGTTTTCCCCCTTTCCCTGGGTGGGCTCTAGAAGGAAGCTACGCTTGTGGTTCGGCAGAGGGCTGGGTTGGCACGTGCAGTAGGGCCGGACCCGTGGGTTCCCAGATGTGTGCCCTTGAAGGCTCTGAGTCCCGACTGAGCATGTGGTCGCTTGGTAGCATTCCTCGCTATGTTGGATCACATACGTTATTAAAATGAATTCCACATGTTTCTTTTTAAATGTGGCTACCAGGAAATGTGAACTGACACATGCGGTTGCATTTGGGGTTCGAAGTGTATTTCTATTTGGCAGTGCTGCTCTCCAGGACATGGGAAGGTGAGCAGACCTGAAAGACTTCACCATTTGAAAAGAAACTGAGTAACCCTAAGGATGCCGTTCGTCACCAGCTCCCACTGCGGGTCCCAGATCGGACTCACGTATCAGCGTACTCGATTCCATTCTCGAATCATTATTCCTCATTGTCTTTGCACAAATCCTAAGCCACTCTGTTCTTCCCTGGTCTGTCACTTGGAGTTTGAGGACAGCGACTCGGGCATAAAGCAGCTGTATAATGTTTTGAGCTTGCAAGAGGAACCCACAACACGCCTGGACATGAGGCGCTTTCTAACCTTGATCCAGGAAATGGGGTCTTTGGTGCTCCAGGCGTTGACTGATCCGGAATAGTGAAGTCTGGCCAGCTTTGGGGCCCATTGTCCTTTGCCAAGAAAGGGGAGAGAGATTACATTCAGCTGGATCGGTCCTAGACACTTAGGAATAAAATTGTTCTCTTGAGAAAGGTTACAGCTAGCTGTGGAGAAGACAAAGGCATAAAACATAGTGGTATCTTATTTTCTGAACTGAATGATTTTCTTTATTGTTAGTAGCTCTACTTAGCTGACACTGGAATATGTTACCAGCACTACAAGATAATATTATGATTTCTCTATTACACAATGTTTGCTCCTGGTAGAACTGTTAGAAAATGAAAAATAAAAATAAATCATAGGGGCATCTGGGTGGCTCAGTTGGTTAAGCATCTGACTTCAGCTCAGGTCATGATCTCATGGTTTGTGAGTTCGAGTCCCATGTCAGACTCTGTGCTGGCAGCTCAGAGCCTGGAACCTGCTTCAGATTCTGTGTGTCCCTCTCTCTCCACCCCTCCCCCGCTCGCTCGCGTGCTCTCTGTCTCTCTCTCTCTCTCCCTCTCTGTGTCTCAAAAATAAACATTTCAAAATAAAATAAAGAGTCCACACTTTAAAAAAAGAAGAAAAAGAGGCATTTATAGAGCAGAACCAACAGAAGCATGGAGATGGATGGGTTATCTGAATCTCTCCAACAGAAGTAAAAAAGATCTATCTAATCAGCCCAGTTCTTGGAGACCAAAAAATGACATTTACCATACTGTCCTGAAGCTGTGATCTGGAAATCTTGAATGCGTCCAGAAGCCATCCCCAGTGGGATCTGACACTCTGAAATCAAAGCAGAAGGACACAACGGCTACACGCGCAGCAAGTGCAGCTTCGCAGAAGCGAGTCAGGGAAAACTGGACACCACCAACAAAGGGTCACACTTTTACTGTTCCCACTGTGCCAAGAACTGTACCCGGTATTTTATCACACCCTCCGTCTCTCCTACTTCACTCCGGAAGCTGGAACCGCCCCGGGCGGGGGGAGTTGCAAACTCTTGGGGTGATATTTGTATGTTATCTTTGGTAACTGAACCAAAATTAAGTTTCCAAAATTGTTCCTGGAGCTTCACCAAGTTGTGAAAATGAAGATTTTTTTTTTTAGCACCAGTTTGTTAAATATTTAGAGCTTCAGGTTCAAAATGATCAAAGCTTCAAGCATATCTGCCCTTTTCTGAGGAGCAGTCTGAATTTCAGGTTTGCAAACTGAGCCTGACAAAGGCAAGCATCCGAGGTAGAAGGACTCGGGTTTGGGCTCAGATCATGACCTGCTTGAGATCCTCCCTCCCTCCCCCTCCCCCTCCTCGCCTCCCCATTCCCCGCCTCACGGGGCCTCCGGGCGCAGCACCACTCACTTGGGCTGTACACCAGGAAGAGCGAGCTCATGCCAGCCTGCAGGTGCTGGCCGATCAGGCATTCTATCCGCCAAATCCCGACTTTGGATGGCAGCATTTCCACCGTCTCAAAAACACCTATCAAAAATGAGAGGAACAAAAATGATTTCTTCTAGTAAAAAAAAAAAACAACGGGTGGGAGATCCACTGGTCTCTGCAGAATAGTGACCAAGTTCGGAGTCAGTTCTCCCGCCCAAAGTGAGTCCGGCCCGCCCCCCCCGCAGGGAAGCCGGGCACAAAGGGTGCCGGCAGGCTTTGTCGTGCCCACAGGGGAAAGCCCCTGCACCCTCGCAGTTTTCCAGGCCAAGGTTTCTTTCCCATTGGCTACATGTGACCTCCTGGGACAGGGATGTCATGGCAAGGTCCTCATAGACCTGGTCCCTGTTCCAGGCAGCCTTCAGGGCCAAAGTAATCCCTGCAGCAAGAAGCTAGAGGTGAGCGCTGGGGGCTGAGGAATGAGTGACAAGTGACTACCTCGGATAAAGGTGCCAGGTGTAAGTGTACCCCTTCTGTGCTGGGGTTCAAGGCAGCAGCCAGGGCTGGGGGGCTGGGGGACACACCATAAACATAAGTAGAGGAAGAAAGGACTCAACCGTGCCTCTCCTTCCCAATGTAGGTACCTTGGAGCGCACACGGCAGCTTTGGACTTGAACTACGTTTGTGATGTAAAGTGACTGCGGGACTGTTTATTCCTCAAGAGCGAGCAGAGAGGTGCTCTGGTGGCTCAGTCAGTGATGTCCACCTCTGGATTTCAGGTCCGGTCACAATCTCAGAGTTCATGAAATTAAGCCCCACAGTGGGCTCTGTGCTTGGGATTCTCTCTCCCTCTCTCTCTTCCCTTCCCCTGCTTGTGCCCTTTCTCTCAGAAATAAATCAACTTAAAATAAATAGTGAGCAGAAAAGTCATTGAACAGTTTGGAAGTTTTACGCAAAACCAGGGGAGGTTCATGCCCATGACTGAACTTGACCAACATTGTGAGCACTGGCTAATTGATATACTGCTTCGAGACATCAATGAGTCACTCTGCAGATAAGCGCTAGTGCTGTGTAGGGCCTCAGACAGGAAAATCGTCTCCTTTCCCCAGGAAGGGCCGCCGCATTAGTTACTCCTGGATTCTGTTCTATGCCCCTTAGAGCACACTGTCTGTATCTGAAATTATCATGCTCATTTGCTAAGTTATTTACTATGTCTCTCTAGCATAAAGTGACCTGAAAAGGTAAGTTAGTTGAGATGGGGGAGTGCTTTGTTCGTGGATTGCTTCCCCGGTGACCGGACCACGCGAGCGGAACCATAGGCAGAAAGAGAGCCAAAGGAGCGCGTACCTGGGTACAGGTTGTACACTGCCATCCTGTATTCCTCTCTTTTCCGTACAGTGAACACCTGCCCGCTGAAGTGAATGGAATGGATGTTCTCATTGCTCCCCATGCTGAGGATGTACCATCGGACCGTTTGATCCTGAGCCATGACCAAGCCGGGCAGCGTGTCCATCACATAGCCGTTGATGGCTGGAGAAGAACATGGAGAAGGCTGTTAAAGTCTATTCTAGGGGCTCAGTCAGTGAAACGTCCGACATCAGTTCAGGTCACGATCTTGCGGTTTGCGGGTTCGAGCTCCGCATCTGCCTCTGTGGTGACAGCTCAGAGCCTGGAGCCTGTTCAGATCCTGTGTCTCCCTCTCTCTCTGCCCCTCCCCTGCTTGTGGTCTTTCTCTGTTTCTGTCTCTGTCTCTCTCCCTCAAAAATAAACATTAAAGTAACTTAAAAAAAACCTTTTCTAGAAGTTTCTCTCTCTCTACTCCAGTAAGAAGTATTGATTCCTGTGAGGGTTGCACTCCCATACATACACTGCACAAGCGTCAGGCTCACGGCTCATTTGTTGTAGCGTCACACGGGGTAATATTTCGCTGTGGGATGTATTACCGTGGAAGCGGTACTTCTCTTTAAAAGCGGGATCCTCCTTCTGGATCTGGCAGGGGGCTCTACAGTTCCTTTCCATGTTTTCCGTGAAGTACCAGCTCTTAGTCTCATCAAAAATAGTGAAGAACAGAGCAAACTCCTGCACCGTCACTTGTCTCCCGTGGGCGGGGCTCAGCGTGTTACTGCGGCAGATCAGAAGGGGTCCGATCAAGCCCGAGTGCATGTCTTTTTCCTGAGAAAGAAGTCAGTGGTCCTGTGAATGTCAGTTCCCCCACCTGGGCCTCTTATCCACCTTGACGCCCCTCCAGCCCCCTCTTCATCTTCCCACTGCACAAGTCATCCTCCTTAGTAGGTTCTAGAGTAATAGTTCTCAGACACAAATATGATGGCATCTCCCCTACGTAAAGATTCCCATTAAGTTTAGGACAAATACCAAGATTCTTGGCAGATAACACAAAGTCCCTTCCTTTTAAGCCAGTAAGTGGCCGGCACATGCGCACTTGCTTACCAGATCAACGTCCGAAAAATACGCCCAAGCCTTGCAGTCGAACTCATCTTTAGTGGGTGCCATATGATGCTGCACTTTCCAAAAGTAAACCCTGGTTTCGTTAGGACTGACAAACTTTTTTCTAGGTTCCACTCCTTGCCTCTCATCTTCCTCATAAGAAATCAGGCTAGAATAGAAGGAGTATGGACGGGAGGCCTGGTTTTTGAACGTCACCTGCAGAGAAAATAAATACACATTTTAAAAAAGAATTCAAGGTGGCGGCAAGATGGCGGAGAAGTAGCGAACACTGTTACCTCCGCCCGCCCACAGCCATCAAACTGAGAAGAATTAAAAGCCACAACTTTCTGATCTCCAAGAACGGAGGTACGCACACTGACCCCTTCACAGACCCCTTCTCGGTAGCAGCCTCAGGGTGTCTGAGTGAGAGCGAACTGGGACAGAGACTCTGGGGGAGGGAGCGCCTGCCCAACGCAGAGCCGGGGGAGCGAGTGCCCAGAGACTGGCAGTGGCCACAGAGCCCTGTGTACAGAGGCGCACAGCACTGTGCAAGGCGGTGCGCGAACCCGCCTGCGGGGCGGCGCAGAACTGCGGAGGGCAGCCCGCGAACCGCACAGACTCAAGGACAGGCTTCAGGAAGCCTCAGAGAACACAGAACAGAGTCTCACCTCTCATTGGTCCGCTCTGGATGCTAAAAATTGCATATTCAGAAAGGTAATCCCACCTCGGGTTGGTCCGCTCTGGGGGCCCAAAATTGCATATTCAGAAAGGTAATCCCACCTCGGGTTGGTCCGCTCTGGGGGCCCAAAATTGCATATTCAGAAAGGTAATCCCACCTCGGGTTGGTCCACTTTGAAAACCAAAAATTTGCATGGCAGATGACTCCTAATTGGCCCAAGCCAACATCTCTCATTTACATGAAGGGCAACCAATCAGGACATCTTCCCCTTCTCAGGATACACCTTGCTTGGGCTCACTCTGTAATTGGGTAATTTCAAATATACCTCAAATATTGTGATTGGGTGCCGCCAAAAGTAACTGTTGTAAATAATATGTATATCTGAAACTGTTGTCAATACCATCATCTGACTGTGACTGGATTGCTATACATATGTCACAATCTCTTGTAACTCCCTCTTGTAACTTTCCCTTCCCAAGCCCATAAAAACCCTGCACAGCCCTTGTTTGGGGCTCTCAGCACGGATCCACTGCGCTGGTGAAGTCTGTGAGCCCGAAAGTAGGCCCGGCGCGCCTAAGCCGTAATAAAACCACCCTTCGCTTTTGCATGCGTGACTCGGTCTCCCTGGTGGTCTCTTGTCATTTAGGGATATTGCGATCTGGGCATAACACGTGCAGGGCGGTGCAGAACCCTGGAAGGCGGCGCGCGAACCCGCCGTTGGGGGAGGCGCAGAGCCAAGGGGAAGAGAAGGCGAGGCTGAGAGGCTCATGGCGTGATCTCTGGAGGGGGGAGCCCTCAGCCAGCGGTGGAGAGACAAGCTTTCATGTGCAGCCTCTGGGCCTGGGGAGAGGAATCCGTCCCCCTCAGCGGGGTGGTTCGCCCGCGGGCCCAGCAGCCCTTCGACCTCAGGTGGAGCCAGGGAAGAGCCAGCTCCCCAGTTCCCTGTGCAGTCCCAGCCAGAGAGCCGCCCGGCTACTGGAGAGCATTTTAATGGTGGTGGAAGCATTAAAGTGCGTGCACTAGGATTTGAAGGCCTGGCAGAACTTAGAAAACTGAAACAATTCCACCCGCCCGTGGCACGGGAAGTTTGGACTCAAGAGAGTGGCTGGCAATGCAGGGTCTGAGAGCGGCTTGAGGCGGCACCATTCTTCTCCCTGCATCCACTAAGGCGGGGCCTCAGACACCAGGCCTGAGACCCGACATACTTCCATTGAACCGCACCCATCCATGCTGGAGAGCTGGATTCTTCTCTTCGTGCTAGTTTTACGTTTTTTCAATTTTGTTCTTCCCTAATTGTTTTTAATTTTTATAATTTTTCCCTCGTTTTCTCTTTTCTTTTTTCCTATTTCCTCCTTTTCTCCCTTTCCCCGCTGGAGTCTGGGAAAGACCAAAATTTATGCACTGCTGTGATTAGATCAACCCTTACCATCCAGATATTTTTTCCCTTATCTCATTCTTATCTCTCCCCTCCGCAGGTTTTATGCTCTGAGACTGTCCTTTATCTTTGGCTATCTCTGTCCCCCTCCTCCACTTTTTTTTTCTCCTTTCCTGTCCTCTCTTTTCTTTCCTGCTTCTTTTTATCCTTTCCCATTTGGTTTGCTTGTTTACTTGATCTGTCACTGCATTTCCATGCTTGTGTTCCCTGAGTGATTGTCTGTCTTCCTTTTCAGGGGTATCTCAAGAAACAGCCCAAAGCACACATAGTGGAAAGTCCCAAATATCACTGAGTAAGAAAATATATTAATTACAGGCAGAAGAGAAACTCACAGATACCATTAAAAGAACATCTCCTGAAACGACAGACCCTGGACAGTCAAAGAGCCTCTTTTAATAGAGCAATACTAACAGGTGCACAGTGCAGAATGAGCTTTTAAAACTGACAAGAGACAGAGCGCTAGCCAAAATTATGAAAGGAAAGAACTCTCCTCTAAAGAAATTCCGGGAAGAAATCACAGTGACAGGACTGCTCGAAACAGACATAACATAAGCAAGAACATGAGCAAGAATTTAGATCAATTATCTTAAAATTAATCACTGGCTTGAAAAAAGCATAGAGGCCTTCAGAGAAGATATGGATACAAAGACTAGGAACCTTCAAAATACCTGTGACGAGTTAAAAAAGGCTATAAATGAGGTGAATAATAAAATGGAGGCTGCCAATGCAAGGATTGAAGAAGCAGAGAGAATAGGTGAATTAGAAGACACAGTTATAGCAAAAGAGGAAACCTAGAAAAAGAGAGAGAAACTGATACAGGAGCACGAAAGGAGAATTCGAGACCTGAGTGATACAATCAAATGAAACAATATCCTTATCACAGGAGTTCCTGAAGAGGAAGAAAGAGAAAGAGGTCCTGAAGGGATGCTGGATCAAATTATAAATGAAAATTTCTCCAATATGGGGAAAGAGAAAGAAATTGAAATTCAAGACACATACCAAACTTCCCTAAGACATAACCTGAACCAACCTTTGGCATGACATACCATATTGAAACTGGCAAAATATAAAGATAAAATGAGACTTCTGAAAGCAGCTAGGGATAAAAGGGCCCTAACATACAAAGGGAAACCTATCAGAGTGGTTACAGACCTATCTACTGAAACTTGGCAGGCCAGAAAGGAATGGCAGGAAATCTTCAATGTGATGAACAGGAAAAATATGCAGCCACGAATTCTTTTTCCAGCGAGCCTGTCACTCAAAATAGAAGGAGAGATAAAGGTCTTCCCAAATAAACAAAAGTTGAGAGAATTCATCACCACCAAACCAGCCCGACAAGAAATCCTAAGAGGGACGCTATGAGAGAAATGTAGCAAGGAATATAAGACACCAGAGACATCAATACAAACATGAACTCTACAGACAACACATGGAATCTAAACCCACATTTTTCAATAATAACACTGAATGTAAATGGACTAAATACTCCAGTCAAATGACACAGGGTAGCAGAATGAATAAAAAATCAAAATCCATCTATTTCTGTCTACAAGAGACTCACCTTAGACCTGAAGACACCTTCAGATTGAAAGGAAGGGGATGGAGAAAAATCTACCATGTGACTGAATGCCAAAAGAAATGAACCGAGTGTTGAAGGGGGAAGGGGAGGAGGAAGGGAGTGGTGTTAGTAGAGGAGGGCACCTGTGGGGAAGAGCACTGGGTGTTATATGGAAACCAATTTGACAATAAACTATTTTTAAAAAAAGCAACTAGAAAAAAAAAAGAAAGCTGGAGTGGCCATACTTATATCGGATAAACTGGACTTTAAAGTAAAGGCAGTAACAAAAGATGAAGAAGGACATTACATAAGAATTACAGGGTCTCTCCATCAGGAAGAGCTAACAATTATAAACATCTATGCGCCGAATTCGAGAGCACCCAAATACATAAAACAACTAATCACAAACAGAAACAATCTTATCGATAAGAATGTGCTAATTGCAGGGGACTTTAATATTCCACTGACAGCAATGGATAGGTCAACCAGACAGAAAATCACTAGAGAAAGAGTGGACCTGAATGACACACTGGAACAGATGGAATTAATAGATATATTTATAACTCTGCATCCTGAAGCTAGGGAATTCACTTTCTTCTCGAGTGTACATGGCACATTATCCAAGACTGATCACATACCAGGTCATAAAACAGCCCTCCATAAATACAAACGAATTGAGATCATACCATGCATGATTTCAGATCACAATTATATGAAACTCAAAATCAACCACAAGAAGAAGTCTGGAAAACCTCCAAGTATGTGGAGGTTAAAAACCACCCTACTGAAGAATGATTGGGCGAATCAGGCAATTAGAGAGGAAATTAAAAAATATATGGAAACAAATGAAGATGAAAAATACAACAATCCAAACTCTCTCGGATGCAGCAAAGGCAGTCCTAAGAGGAAAGTTTATTGCAATCCAGGCCTATTTCAACAAACTAGAAAAAGTGCAAACTCAAAATCTATCAGAGCACCTAAGGAAACTAGAAAGGGAGCAGCAAGAGCACCCCAAACCCAGCAGAAGAAGAGAAATACTAAAGATCAGGGCAGAAATAAGCAATATAGACTCCAAAGAAGCAGTTGAAAAAATCAATGAAACCAAGAGTTGGTTTTTTGAAAAAATAAACAAAATTGATAAACCTCTAGTAAGGCTCCTCAGAAAGACAAGAGAGAACACCCAAACAGACAAAATCATGAATGAAAATGGATCTATTACAACCAA
This sequence comes from Suricata suricatta, assembly GCF_006229205.1. NCBI lineage: Eukaryota > Metazoa > Chordata > Mammalia > Carnivora > Herpestidae > Suricata > Suricata suricatta. The sequence continues at coordinate 110,691,362 of NC_043717.1, forward strand.
CCCCTTAGAAATACAAGCAATCACTAGAGGTTACTATGAAAAAATGTATGTCAACAAACTGGACAATCTAGAAAAAATGGACAAATTCCAAAACACACATGCACTACCAAAATTCAAATGAGAAGAGATAGAAAATCTGAACAGACCCATAAGCAGTGAAGAAATCGAATCAGTTATAAAAAAATCTCCCAACGAATAAAAGCCCAGGGCCGGATGGATTCCCAGGGGAATTCTACCAGATGTTTAAAGCAGGGTTAACACCCATCCTTCTCAAGTTACTCCAAAAAATAGAAATGGAAGGAAAACCTCCGAACACATTCTACAAAGCAAATATCACCTAAACTAGACAGAGACCCAACGAAAAAAGAGAACTACAGGCCAATACCTTAATGAATACAGATGCAAAAATACTCAACAAGATACTAGTACATTGAACTCAGCAGCACATAAAAAGAATTATCTATCATGATCAAGGGGGATTCATTCCTGGGCTACAGGGCTGGTTCAATATTTACAAATACATCACATTAACAAAAGAAAAGATAAAAACCGTATGATCCTGTCAATAGATGCAGAAAAAGCATTTGACAAAATACAACATCCTTCTTAATAAAAACCCTCAAGAAAGTCAGGATAGAAGGAACTTACTTAAACATTTCTAAAGCAATTTATGAAAAGCCCACATCTAATATCCTCAATGGGGAAAAACTGAGAGCTTTCCTCCTGAGATCAGAAACACGACAGGGATGTACATTCTCACCACTGTTGTTTAACGTAGTGCTAGAAGTCCTAGCGTCAGCAATAAGACAACAAAACTAAATAAAAGGCATCAGAATCATCAAAGATGAAGTCAAACTTTCCCTTTTCGCAGATGACATAATACTCTACATGGAAAACCCGATTGACTCCACCAGAAGCCTTCTAGAACTGATCCGTGAATTCAGCAAAGTTGCGGGATACAAAGTCAATGTACAGAAATTGGTTGCATTTTTATACACCAAAAATGCAGCAACATAAAGAGAAATCAAGAAACTGATCCCATTCACAATTGCACGAAAAACCATAAAATACCTAGGAATAAACCTAACCAAAGATGTAAAAGACCTATATGATGAAAACTATAGAAAGCTTATGAAAGAAATTGAGGAAGACACAAAGAAATGGAAAAACATTCCATGCTCATGGATTGGAAGAATAAACAATGTTAAAATGTCATTACTACCCAAAGCAATCTACACATTCAATGCAATCCCCATCAAAACTGCACCAGCATTCTTTTCAAAGCTAAAACAAATGATCTTAAAATTTGTATGGAACCACAAAAAACCCCGAATAGCCAAAGTCATAGTGAAGAAGAAAACCAAAATGGGAGGCATCACAATCCCAGACTTTCGCCTCTACTACAAAGCTGTCATCATCAAGACAGTATGGTATTGGCACAAAAACAGACACATAGACCAGTTGAATAGAATAGAGAACCCAGAACTGGACCCACAAATGTACAGCCAATTAATTTTTGACAAAGCAAGAATGAGTATCCGATGGAAAAAAGACTGCCTCTTTAGCAGATGGTGCTCGGAGAGCTGGATAACAACATGCAGAAGATTGAAACTAGGCCACTTTCTTACACCATACACAAAAATAAACTCAAAATGGCTGAAGGACCTGAATGTGAGACAGGAAACCATTAAAACCCTAGAGGAGAAAGCAGGAAATAGCCTCCTTGACCTCAATTGAAGCAATTTCCTACTGGACACATCCCCAAAGGCAAGGGAATCAAAAACAAACACGGACTATTGCCACCTCATCAAGATAAAAAGCTTCTGCACTGCAAAGGAAACAATGAAAAAAACTAATAGGCAACTGACAGAATGGGAAAAGACAGTGGCAAATGGCATATCAGATAAAGGGCTAGTATCCAAACTCTACAAGGAACGCACCAAACTCCATACCCCCAAAAAATGAATAATCCAGTGAAGAAATGGGCAGAAGACATGAACAGACACTTCTCCAAAGAGGACATCCAGATGGCCAACAGGCACATGAAATGATGTTCAGCATCACTCAGCATCAGGGAAATACAAATCAAAACCACACTGAGATACCACCTCACACCAGTCAGAGTGGCCAAAATGAACAAATCAAGAGACTATAGATGCTGGTGAAGATGTGGAGAAACGGGCACCCTCCTGCACTGTTGGTGGGAATGTAAACTGGTGCAGCCGCTCTGGAAAACAGTGTGGAGTTTCCTCAAAAAACTATCGATAGAACTCCCCTATGACCCAGCAATAGCCCTGCTTGGGATTTACCCAGGGGACACAGAAGTGCTGATGCATAGGAGCACATGTACCCTTA